>NW_027168505.1:192500-197500 GCF_036898095.1 Palaemon carinicauda | reverse complement strand
AATGTTTAAAGTTTGTGGCACGCATTAGCACGCCAAAAATAGTCGTGAAATAGTCGTGAACGATGCGCGAACTGGAGTGAACTGGAGTGAACAGTGCGGGAACTGGCATGTCAGTGGGTACCAATGCATGCCATGTTTCCCATTCCACGCACTGTTCACGCATCGTGCACGCCAGTTCGCGCATCGTTCACGCCAGTTCACGACATGTTCGCGCATCGCAGCCTTCCCACTGACATTGTCACGCATTGTACTCCCGCATTGTCTCGCACTGTTCACTCCAGTTCGCGCATCGTTCACGACTATTTCACGCCAGTTCCCGCATCGTTCACTCCAGTTCACGCCAGTTCCCGCCTGTTCACGCGAGGTCCCGCATGGTTCACGTTAGTGCCCGCCTACTCCGCCAGTGGAGCTCTCGTGGGATTAGGGGGTATATAAATTGAGGTCCGAGGACACTCCTAGCCATTCCAGAGTTCGCCAGCGAAGAGACAACATGCCAAAAAGTAGACAGCCAAAGGGAAGGGGGAGGAAAATGGACGTGATAGAGGAGACCGCAGATCGAGATTCTCCTCATTCATCATTTTCAAGTCTCGATATGGTCATCCCGGAGACACAGCAGGATACAAGCCAGAGCCAGGTATCCAGTGATGATGAACTAAAGAAGAAGCGGGTTCGGGTGTCTAAGAAGGACATCCCTGACTACCAGTGGACAGAAGAGACGGAGACTACGTTGGCCGACCTTGTCAAGGAGAACCCCATGCTGTTTGACAAGAAACATAAGGAGTGGATCAACAAGGTTTTGAAGAACAGCAGGTGGGAAGATATAGGAAGGCAGCTTGATCCTCCTGCCACTGGTGCCCAATGCAAAAAACGATACGTGAACTTGAGGATGAGGGTTGGCAAGATTATGAAAAAGGAGAAGAAGAGTGGAGCTAGCCAGGCCCAAAGGAGTGGCCGTGATGACTTCCTGATGGACACTTGGTCGTTCCTCATACAGCACATCGTCCGGGGAGAGACAGTCTCCAGTGAGCAGTTTCGTGGCTCCGAAGGAGGTGCAGAGACAGTCAGCGATGTCGACGATGATGTGAGGTCGACAGGTTCTCACAGCCATGCATCTACCAGCACCAGGAAGGACAAGGGGAAGGGGAAGGGGTCCAGCCGAACACTTGACACCACTCACAGCGACACCTGTGTGTCGGAGAAGGATTTCAGCAATATATTGAGGAATGTGAGTATTCATTTTTTTTGACATATGCAATCTGTTGCATTAAAATGCTGTACTAAATTGTTACAATGTTTGTTATATATATATATATATATATATATATATATATATATATATATATATACATATATAATTTATATATACATATAAATATATCTATATATCTATATATATATATATATAATATATAATATATTTTTATAATATTTTTTATGTTTCAGCTTATGTCGAAAGCAGAATCGGCGGCCCCAACGTTCATGGGCCAGCACAAGATTGTGCACGATTTTGAGTGCCTGCTGGAAGGCTACATGCGTGCCATCCCAGTACACCGATGGCACGAATTCCAGATAGAGTGCCTCAATCTTGCACACCGCTACAGGGACGAGAGTCAGGTCTTCCAGCAGGCACAGCAACAACCATCAGTGACCTGGG
The DNA here is from genome assembly GCF_036898095.1 of Palaemon carinicauda. NCBI lineage: Eukaryota > Metazoa > Arthropoda > Malacostraca > Decapoda > Palaemonidae > Palaemon > Palaemon carinicauda. Next base: position 195,846 of record NW_027168505.1, on the reverse strand, counting down.
CAGGCCCACAGCAGCAGCAACCTTGGCAGCCCCCTCAGCAGCAGCAACCTTGGCAGCCCCCTCAGCAGCAGCAACCTTGGCAGCTCCCTCAGCAGCAGCAACCTTGGCAGCCCCCTCAGCAGCAGCAACCTTGGCAGCCCCCTCAGCAGCAGCAACCTTGGCAGCCCCCTCAGCAGCAGCAAACTTGGCAGTCCCCTCAACCAGGACCCTCGCAGGCACAGCCAGAGCAGCAGCAGCAGCATCGTCCAGCCAGTCATTACTGGATGCCGCATTCAGGCCCTTCTTCCTTGCCCTGTACCACGGAGTGGCACCCAGGGATGCCAACTCCACTGTCATCCACCCCTGTCCAGGTGACTTCACCATCAGCGTCAGTGTCGTCACCCACCCTTGTCCAGGCTCCTTCACCAGCACCTTCATTAACGTCGCTGTCGGCATTCAAGAGTCCATCGACCTTCCCTGTCCTGACCCCGGGGACCATCGACAGCAACCTAGATGAGGCCATGACACCCGAACCCCTCTAATCGTCCAAGGATCTTGACACCCCACCAGTCAAGGACAAGGAAATTTAAATACTTATAAATATTTGTACATAAATGAAGTGTGATACTTGTACATATATGTTGTTTTAATGTAAATAAAATATTTATATATTTCCAAACACTTTTTGTCTATTACCTTAAAATACAAAGAAAGAAACAGTAAAGTAAAAAATAATAAAAGGGAAGAAAAATAAACCCCCCCAAAATTTTATATTTGCTGTCTTAATGTGAAAAAAAATTATATCTTATTTCAAACTATTTCTATAACTTTATAATGAAGAGAAACAAAAGGAAACGAATAAATTAATGAAAAGGAAAGAAAAATAAACCTAATAAATTTTTATATTTGCTGTCTTAATGTGAAAACAATGATATCTTATTTCAAACTATTTCTATAACTTTATAATGAAGAGAAACAAAAATGTTCTATCGTTATTTTGGATTTAATTCAACATTTTGATGACTTCTCCGGCCTCTTCTGCCCATGGAAAGTTGAGTATTATCTTTACTATGTATAAATGTAAGCTCTTGTCGTTTTGAATTAAATCAAAAGTGATATTAACGTAAACAAGAGCTGTTGCCTACCGGAGGCATCCTGGATGCTATCGCTCGCTCTTATGGGTCATTTAGTTTGCTAGAGCGACGTTCCCGGTTTGTTTTGCTTTAATAATTTAGCTATTTATACTGTTAGTTTTTAGCTCGGTGATTTCGACACGGGTCGAGGTACCGATCTTGCCCTTCGTGAGGCTTCGTTGCCTAGACGTTTGGCACTAGTACTTTCATGCATGATATAAGTTTTTCCGAATGTTATACTATTGAAGCTATAGGCAAATATTTTTAAGTTTGCTGTTTGAATGTAAAAATAAAATGATGTTTTATTTCATCAACATACTTATTCTTCTTTATTACCTTAAAATGAAGAGCAAAATAAATTTTTTCTGTTTGCTGTTTTAATGTAAAAATAAAATGATGTCTTTATTTCATGCACACACTTATTTTCATCTATTACCAATCAAGAGCCAAAACTTTTGTTTTATATAAAAATGAACTGAAAAATAAACCCAAGAAATTTTTAAGTTTGCTGTTTGAATGTAAAAATAAAATGATGTTTTATTTCATTAACATACTTATTCTTCTTTATTACCTTAAAATGAAGAGCAAAACAAATTTTTTCTGTTTGCTGTTTTAATGTAAAAATAAAATGATTTCTTATTTCAACACACTTTTTTTCTCTATTACCTTAAAATCAACAGCCTAAAAACTTTTCATGTTTGCTGCTTTTAATGTTAAAATAAAATGCTTTCTTAATACTTGTACATATTTTATGTCTGCTATTTATATGTAAATCAAATGCTTTCTTATTGAAACAAAAATAAAGGGCAACAAAAAATACAAACGAAAAAGATACGTTTCTTTTATTAACAAAAGGGAACAACTATACAGCTCACGTTTCTTTTATTAACAAAAGGGAACAACTATACAGCTTATGGAGGTACTACAATTTTTTCTTGCCAAGGGACAGCACCAGCAGATCCTTTGCATCCTTCTGGATATGATGGCTGGGTAGAGTCATCAGCCCCTGCAGGTTTTGCTCATAACTCCATGCACCAGGGATCGTAGTCCACTTCTGACAAAGCACCTGGGTATTTGATGAGGACAAGGTAGTGCAGGATACAGGCACACATGGTGATCAGGTTGATGTTGCTGGGCTTCTGCTGCATCGTTGTCAAGAAGCAACGGAACCTTTGACTTAAAATTCCAAAGGCATTCTCAACGACACGTCGGGCACGAGACAACCTGTAGCTATATATGCGTTCTCGTAGGACTTGTGACCGATGGGAGAATGGTTTCATCATCCAGGTTCGGAGAGCAAAGGCGTCATCCCCAACGAAGTGATAGGGTACTGGGTGGTCATCATTAGGGATTGGTTCTGGTTGAGGCACTCCAGCTCTGTTGTCTTCTACAGCATCATGCAGAGAACAGTTGCTCCATGTTCCTCCATCCGACGCACCACCCTTTGCCCCAACATCCACACAGAGGAACTTGTAGGAAGCATCTGCGACTGCCATCAGTACAATCAGCAAGTTAATACCCGAGGTGTGTAAAGCCATCATCGCGGCCTACAAGGACGAAGTGCTGCGTTGCCCCAAAACTAATAGGCCTGGAAGGAAGTTGCTGCCAGATTCAGCTCCAGATGGAATTACCACAACTGTCTGGGGGCTTTGGACGGTAGTTGTAGTAGTAAGAGCCAGCATTGGGTGGCTTCTTTATGGCAATGTGCTTTCCGTCCAAAGCCCCCAGACAGTTGTGGTAATTCCATCTGGAGCTGAATCTGGCAGCAACTTCCTTCCAGGCCTATTAGTTTTGGGGCAACGCAGCACTTCGTCCTTGTAGGCCGCGATGATGGCTTTACACACCTCGGGTATTAACTTGCTGATGGTACTTGCTTCAACCCTGAAGCTGTACTGCAGACTTTGATAGGAATTTCCAGTGGCTAAAAAGCGGAGGGTGACAGCAAGCTTGAGTCCAACTTGAAGCGGTTCCCTCATGAAGGTGGACTGCTTCAGGAGGTGCGGGGTTAACTTCTCAACCATCTCTTGAAACAGGTCAGGTGTGATTCTGAGGTAATTTTTGTAGCCCCTTGGATCTTCCTTGTTGAGTTCAGTCAGTAGACTGTCCTAGTGTCCAGACGACTGCCTTCTGGTTATCCATTCCCTGACCCACACTTTCCTTTGTATCTTTCTTCGAGGTAGGGTTGGCTTTTGTTTCTCTTTTTCCTTTGCCAGCCTTTTCTGATGCACTCCAAC
>NW_027168505.1:142500-185000 GCF_036898095.1 Palaemon carinicauda | reverse complement strand
ACGCTTCTGAAATCTCATACAGTGTCGCATTCATTTTATTATTATTATTATTATTTTTATTGTTATTATTATTATTATTATTATTATTATTATTACTTGCTAAGATACAACTTTAGTTGAAAAAAAAAAAATTGCTATAAGCCCAGGGGTTCCCACAGGGGAAACTAGCCCTGTGAGGAAAGGAAACAATGAAAAATAAAACATTTTAAGAAGACGAACAACATTAAAATAAATATTTCCTTTCTAGACTATAAAAAAATTAACAAAATGATCCAATGTAGTGCTCTCTAGCGGCTAGAGAGTACTATATTGGATCATTCTTAAAATGTTTTATTTTGACTGGCTAGACTGAGTCTAGCCAGTCAAGGGACCCCATAACTCACTCTCCCTGGCCAACCTACTAAGCGTATCCCGGCGAGTTTAAAGTAGTGTGTTTAACATTAAGAAAGCGGCGCCGGGAGTTCATTTCCATAGAAATTAGTCCAGATATTCTCAAAAACGCAGTTTTTTTTTTTTTCGTGGAAGTAGTGTGATACTAAAACTAAAAAGCACATCCCGGACCATGAAATCGTTATTAACTCTGTACATTTTCTAGCTCATTATAATCACTGTTATAAGAAAAAACTTAAGTTTAATCGGAAATTATCCGTAAAAATATACTGTTCTCAACCGTATTTCAGTAAAATACAGGCGACCGTAATTTGAATCCTACTTTTGTTATTATCTTTTACGGATGGGTGACCGTAATATCACTCCATTACGTCAATATATCCGTTTTGAAAACGGCAAATGGATGCCAACATTCAATCCTGGATTTTTACCGTTTTTTTTTATTGCAAGATGTTAACAGTGTATTGCAGTAATTAATTATTGCATGTAACGTTTACTCCCTTCTTTTTTTACCATTTCACCGACCTTGAGATAAAATATGGCATATATGAAAGGATGTTTTTAAAACATTTCAACTTTGGAAGGTTTTGCTATAGTAGATGCAATGTGCATAGCACTTTTCTTTCAACATTTTTCTTGCCAGTTGAAGTGTAACGAATTTTAATTGTTGATTCAAAGTATTTTTTTCTAGTCACTGGGATATGGAAAGTTCTCAAGTTCTTTTTTTTTTTTTTTTGTATTCATATATTTTTTTTTATTAAAACTCAGAGGGCGTTATCCAATAAAACATGCAGGTTTCGAGATTTACGGTTTAAAGGCCGCTCATGAATGGCAGAAGCAAGAGACAGTGACAATGCCCTAGAGACTGACCGTATATCCATAAGATCAGCGCCCAAGCCCCCTCTCCACAAAAGCTAGGACCAGGGAGGGCCAGGCAATGGCTGCTGATGAACTTAGCAGGTAGAACTTTAGTCTCCCCCAAGCTCCCCATCAATAGCTCACAAGGATGGTAAGGTTGCAGACACTACAAGAAACTATCGAGCTTGAGCGGGGTTTGATCTCCCGTTCAGCAGAACATCAGGCATGGACGTTTCCAATAGGCCATCGCAACTTCATGTAGGCGATTTGACTAAGATAAAAAGAAGGTATTTCCGATCATATGCGGAAAATAATTGAGATTAATTCCGTGTTTCATGATATTTTTCGATTAAAACTCTAGTGAGAAACAGCACACTTATTATGTAGCTTTCTTTATCTCTTTTAATCTTTGACCAAGCGCTTTCGTGTTATTATTACACCTCCTCAAGGTCTTATGATTTCAAAATACATTAAGAATACAAAGAAACCTTTGTGATTACGTATAAACAGAAATTTCTTTTTATTCTTGATGTATTTTTAAATCATAAGAACTTGAGGAGGTGTAAAAATAACAAGAAATAGTTGACTCTACGAAGGAAACAGAAACCGACACTTTTTTTTTCTTTTTTTTTTTTTTTTTTTTTTTTTTTTTTTGCTTTTAACTGATGAATCATGGACGAGCGCCCAGTGAAGAGAACTATGATATTGTCTTTTGATCTAAATTATTTTTTTAACCCCCGAGATTTAATGTTTAAATTTATTATTATTATTATTATTATTATTATTATTATTATTATTATTATTATTATTATTATTATTACTTGCTAAGCTACAACCCTAGTTGAGAAAACAGGATGCTATAAGCCAAGGGGCCCTAACAGGGAAAATACCCCAGTGAGGAAAGGAAAAAAGGAAAAATAATATTTTAAGAACAGTAATAACATTAAAATGAAAATTTCGTACATAAACTATAGAAAAATTTAACAAAACAAGAATAGAAATTAGATAGACTAGTGTGCCAGAGTGTACCCTCAAGCAAGAGAACTCTAGCCCAAGACTGGATGACCTTGGTACAGAGGCTATAGCACTACCCAAGACTAGAGAACAATGGTTTGATTTTGGCGTGTCCTTCTCTTAGAAGAGCTGCTTACCATAGCTAAAGAATCTCTTCTACCCTTACCAAAAGAAAATAGCCACCACTGAACAATTACAGTGCATTAGTTAACCCCTTGGGTAAAGAAGAATTGTTTGGTAATCTCAGTGTTGTCAGGTGTATGAGGACATGGGAGAATATATAAAGAATAGGCCAGACTATTCGGTGTATGCGTAGGTAAAGCGAAAGTGAACCGTAACAAGAGAGAAGGATCCAATATAGTACTGTCTGGCCAGTCAAAGGACCCCATAACACTTTCTCTCTCTCTCTCTCTTATATATATATATATATATATATATATATATATATATATATATATATATATATATATATATATATATATATATATAAATATATATATAGATAGATAGATAGATAGATAGATAGACACCAGACTCCCAGTTATCCTATGCTCTTTCAGCAGGAAGACCAGCCACGTTTGGGAACACTGGCTTGGTTTGCTAGCTGCTTGGCATGTCTTGACATAATGTGTTGGTTCATGTTTTTTTGTTTTTTTTAAATCCACTGGCTTAGTGGTGATCAAGCAACTTCATTAATAGAAATATAAATATGAATGACTACTAGAAACTTTAGTTTAAGACTTTTAGAGACGCTGTAATAACTCTATTCCGGTTAAGACCATCTCCTTGCGAACAGTCATGGGTTGCAATGGAGAGGAGGTATTCCATGAAATGGAAACATTTGAGATCACCTATGAAGTGAGCCTTTAAAGTCAGAGCTATTTTAATGTTATTGACTAAGATTAGTAGTAACGTCCCCTCCTTGCTCTTCTGAATTTCCTAAGCAATAACACCAATGGCTCCCAAAAATTTCTATACATGTTTTGATCAACAATTTAGAAATTATTCGTTCGCTCTTTAGTTTATCTGGAATGTTAACTGAAGGAAGTGTCGTTTCTCAATACTTATCGTCACTGATTTCCAATTGTTTAACCGAAAGTATGCACTTATAGTGTTTGGAGCGAGTGTACATCACGGCCACCAACTCGGGGATCCACCTTAATAGTATCATTACATGGATCATCTGTAATCAGCAGTTGACGTTCATATCTCCATTATCTGCCCCCCCCCCCTTTCCCATTGCAACAGTTGAGCCTCTACTCTCAGGGGATTCTGCAGAGCCGTCCTTTATCTTGGATAATTACTTCTCCAATAGTTTGGTCGAGATGTTTGTGTTGAATATTGCTCAGCCATTGGTACCTACACCTTGCTCAAGATGGATAAACCCGAAACCAGCTGATACTTGGTACCTGAACCAAGTGATATATATATATATATATATATATATATATATATATATATTTGTATATGAATATATATATATATATATATATATATATATATATATATACATACACATATGAAAATATATATGTATATATATGTGTAAATATTATATATATATATACAGTATATATATATGTATAGATATATATATATATATATATATATATATATATATATATATCTATACATATATATATATATATATATATATATATATATATATATATATATAGATCTATACACACACACATATATATATATATATATATATATATATATATATATATATATATATAATATGAATGGATATCAAAGCCTTATCTTAGTTTGACATTCATAAATAGGTATTATCTTGAATTGCCCTATTAATCCTTCAAGGTAATTTTCTGGTATTACCTGTTAAAATTCAACACATTTTATTTGAATTATGAATCTAATTTTGAAAAATATGTAAACCAATTCCATAGCTATTATTTCACAATGAGTATTTAGCGTCCATTCTCTAATTGCCCGAAGGCGTAATCATGTTGTCATGCAGTTTCATTACAGTAAGATCCATTCATACAGGATTTATTAAGGTCTTTACATTGTTCATTGCCGTGACTTCGCCCTGTATTCCTCTTCTGTTTTGAATGGTATTTACCCTGGGCAAAGCAACATTTAATCTGAATTTTATTCATAGGGGTTGTGGTAGCTTATTGGTAACATCCCTGCCTGGCGATATGCTGGACTGGGGTTCTAGACACGTTTAAGTTTGATAGTTTATTTTAGTACCTGCAACCTCACCATCCTTGTGAGCTAAGGATGAGGTGTTTGGGGGGAGTCTGTAGCTCTACCTGCTGAGTCATCACCAGCTATTGCCTGGCCTTCCCTGGTTCTAGCTGGGACGGAGAAGGGCCTTAGGCGCTGATCTTATTTATATGTGATCAGTCTCTTGGGCTTTATCCCGGTAGAGCATTGTCACTCCCCCTTGCGTCTGCCATTCATGAGTGACATTTAAACATTCAATACATTTTATTGTTTTATTGTTCAGTGTTTAAAGTTACTGGTTTTATTATCATGATGTGTCACATTTTCTTTAATTTGTCATTTTATTCCAATGGTCTGTAATACTCGGATTCATTTTTTTTTTTTTTTTTTTGGAATTCATGCTATTTTGCCTATAAAGTTATTAATTAGGTCTTTCTGTTTACAATTATTTTTGTAGGTCACTGTCACTTGGTTTCACTTCTATTTATTGATACATTTATCACTAATATTACTCCTATATCTTACACACGTTCCATTTCCTTAATGTATTCATCAGCGGTTCAACCACCTCTCGCCTGATCTTTCATTCACTGTCCGTTCCGACGGCCCCAGAATCCTAATTTCATCCCTGGCTTTGAGACTCTTAAGCTCTTCATCTTGAATTCATAAATGGAGGACTTAAGAAGGGATTTCGGACTGCTCGGCAACCGTTTTCGATCGAGTTCATTTCGTGAGTTAATCGCCTTCAAGATTTTCTCGTCTTTACAGAGAAGAAAGAAGTGTAGACCGAAAAGTAAAGGATTGGCTGAGAGTAGTTAGAAAATTATTATTATTATTATTATTGTTTATATATATATATATATATATATATATATATATATATATATATATATATATATACACACACACATATACATACATACATACATACACCACGCAAGCACATACACGCTTATACTGTGTGTAATATATATATATATATATATATATATATATATATATATATATATATATAATATATATATATATATATATATATATGTATATATATATGTTTATATATATATATATATATATATATATATATATATATATATATATATATATATATATATATATATATATATATATATATATATATATGTACATGAATATATATATGTGTATGTTTATGGTGAATATGAAAAGGTGTTTTAGTGACCCTTAATACAACGGGAAAATTAATGTATATGTTCTACTGAAAAAAAAAAAATCTATATGAAGCCTCTTGGCTAGTGCAGTGGCAACGTGTTTGCCTGGCATTCATATGGCGACAGATTGATCCCAGCCCGGGACCGTAAGTTTAAGCTTTTTATTGGGGAGGCCACTGCTGTTGTAGAGAACCACAGTGGGGGGTTGGGCTTGCCTGGCTGACGCTCTGGTGAGTATCTATTCTGACGAAACTGTAACTGTAATCAGACATCTTTATCTTTAAAACTTAGTATGAAAAAAGTTAAAAAGTTCCAGAATCAAAAAGCTTTAAAAAGCAAACATTGTTACTTTCCAAAAACTATCTGTAAAGACAATGGACGGCACATGAGGCATGTTGACGATGGAGACGCGATAACCACTACTGAATGATTTTCTGTTACAACCATTTGTGGTGTAAAGTTCAAGACAAAGTTGCTCAAAAGAATCTTGCAAACTTAAAAACAAAAAATTTTCTTTTTTGCTTTTTTTATCCGTGGCATATCTTGAAGATTCCAGAGGCTTTTGTCATGGGAAATAGAAAGAAACGCTTTGAAATGTTGCTGGTTACAAGTAGGTGTATAATCATCATTTTTTTTTCTAATTCAAGAGGAGAAAAAAGAAAAAATTTGATTCAATAGTTAGTGGTATTTCATCTCCCAAAAATACTGATGACGAGTCGAGTGGATGCTGTATTCTAGAGGGCGTTTGGAAGCTTAATCCAGTTTTTACCAAATTGCAGAATATAGTTGTTATTGATATTAAAACTGTAACTGTATTTCACGTCATAATCTTGCAGTTCAGAGTTATCACTTACCAAGGTCTCAGGGAAAAGAATCCCGCGAATTGTGAAAGTCAAGTATGTGAGTGGTTTAACTGTATTAGTTTAGTATTTCCATCTAATAAAGCCTAGATACTAGGTAGATTAAAATGACTAGGATTGCATCGATAGTAGCTCAGCGTAAGGTATGCTTTTAATATTTCTTAGTCTTTGGTATGCTGGGGCTTTCTGAAAACATTCATCTGCATTTATACCTTTTTTGTTTTTTTTTATGCATTTAGCTCATTTATTTAGTATTTTCAAGACCAATTTTTAATTTCTTCAATTAAAATAATATTTGGAATATTTGGTCTTGAAAATAACTAGTTCAAAAAAGGTTTTTTTTTTTATCGAAAAAGCATGTTTTATTGTGATTGTAGATACAACCTCAGGTAGACCTCAAGCATTGCATTATAATCTTTCCTCCAGCCCACATCGTAGTCTTCCACCTTACCCATAGTTGCTCTTTTAACACCAAATGGCCTCTTGGACCCCAGCACCATTTTATTGAACTCAAATATAATAAATCATCATCATCTCGGTCACCTCGGTATTATGGTGGCAACTTATAACTTGCAGACAAACATCAAGTCCATTTGTAACTTGTTCATTAAAATCCATTACAAACCTATTGAAAATTATTGTATATATATTTATGGACTTGTGGAATGCATCAAATGAATTTCCTTTATTTCCCATGGGAATTATTTTGTAGAATACGAGCACTTAAGATTACGAGCATTTTACATTACGAAAAGCATTTATATTACGACCATTTTAGATTAGGAATATTTAATTTACGAGCATTTTAGATTACAAAAAGCATTTTATATTGCAATCATTTTAGATTACCGAGCTCGCTCTCGCAATGAAGTAAACTGCAAACCAATGCACTAATAATGTTATCTTAAAATAAAACTTAAGAAAAACTTCGCAGTTATTAAATGAAGTAACAAAGGATGGATAGCAAGACGAGCTAAAAAAAAAAAAAAAAATGACAAGATTGAGTTTATACATTCTTCTTGATGTGCTGTAAAGTACAGGTGGAAACAGGTCTTTGTAAGGTAAATTTCCACATTTTACGTGTTTTTCCTATTGAAATAAGCCATGTATTTTAATACTTAATACTCCGCCAATGTCGTACCAGTTTCCTGGACCAGGGTTCGATTTCCCTTCCGGCCAGAAGTTATTATCTTTGAGTTGATTTCCCCTTGGGTCTTCGATCCCGAGGTATAAGAGAGAATCTAGATAATTAACGTAGTAAAATATATGGCTTATTTGAAGGTCTTAGTATGTAATTCCTTTTATCAAACTGATCAAATAGCAAACATTTGATCTTCTTCTTCTTCTTCTTCTTCTTCTTCTTCTTCTTCTTCTTCTTCTTCTTCTTCTTCTTCTTCTTCTTCTTCTTCTTCTTCTTCTTCTTCTCTCTCTCTCTCTCTCTCTCTCTCTCTCTCTCTCTCTCTCTCTCTCTCTCTCTCTCTCTCTCTCTCTCTGTGGCAGTGATGACCAGATAAAGGGTTTCCAAACTTATAGATCTGACAGAATAAATAGGAATCAAGGGGGAACCGCAATATATGGAAGAGACATAAATCAAGGAAAAGTCTGGTGAAAAATACAGCAACACAGAATGTGAATTGATTGCGGTAGAATTTGAATCTGAAAAACTAGTGAATATTGTAGTTTACAGACCCCCAAATACTAAGGAGTTTGACATCATAATAGAAGAAATAGATGATATATGTAGAAACCATAAAGACTGGAATATACTCCTATCCGGAGATTTTAACTTTCCTTTCGTGGATTGGAAAGAACCGATAGAAGAAAGTGGTTGTATGTATACATAAAAAAAGAGAGCAATAGTAGCGCAGAAGATAAGAGACAATTTGAAAAGCTTCAATATATTCTATTAGAACATAATATGCAACAAATAAACCACATTCCAACAAGAAAGGAAAATGTCCTAGATCTAGTATTTGTGAATGAGGTGAATTATGTTAAAGAAATAATAGTGTATAACACGGGAATTTCAGACCATAATGTCATAGAATTAATAGTTCATTCCAAAGCAAGTGATCACAGAATTAATCAAAGCACAAAACATTGGGAAGGATATGGAAAATATAATTTTTATAGTAAGAATATAAAATGGTCAGAAATAAATGAAGAACTGAATAAAGAATGGAAAAATGTGTTTGTAAGTGATAATATACAAGTAAATTCGGACATACTGTACAAAATACTGGAGAAAATTGTTGAAAAATGTGTACCGAAGAAAAACAATAAACAAAAGACATGCATACCAAGAGAAAGAAGGATCTTATTTCAGAAAATTAGAAAGTGGAAGAAAAATCTTACAAAAGAAAAAAATGTGTAGAAAATGATGGAAATAAAATGTAAGATAGAAAATGCAGAACAAAAGATTATACAGTCAAAAGAAAATGAAAAAAGGGACTTAGAAGAAAAGACACTTCAAAATATAAAAAATATCCCAAAGTACTTTACTCCTATGCAAAAAAGATGAATAAAGGGAGATTAGAAAGAGGCCCTCTAAGAATTGAAGGACGGCTAACGAATGAAAAAAAGGAAATATGCAACATATTAGTAGAAAAATATATGAGTGAGTTCACGCCAAGAATTGCGAATGAGAATAATGAAACAGAAATGAGAGAAGAAAATGTTGAATATCTAACGGATATAGATATTAATGAAGCAGAAATTGTCAAGGCTATAAATGAAATTAAAAATGGATCAGCAGCCGGACCAGATGGAGTTCCAGCGATTTTGTTAAAAAAACTGCAAACACTATCGCGAAGCCGCTTGCAATACTGCTAAGACAAAGTGTAGATATGAGCGAGATATATGTTAAACATAAATTAGCTTATATAACCCCTATCTTCAAAAGTGGATCAAGACTAGAGGCAAGCAATTATAGACCTGTTAGTCTAACATCACATATTATGAAAGTGTATGAGAGGGTAATAAAAAAGAAAATAATGGATCATTTGGTTAAAAATAATTTGTTTAATGTAGGTCAACATGGTTTTGTGCCTGGAAAAAGTACACAAACCCAACTGATAGCACACTATGAAAACATATACAAAAATATGATAAGTGAAAAGGACACAGATGTGATCTATCTAGATTTTGCAAAAGCCTTTGACAAGGTAGACCACACTATATTAGAGAAAAAAATGAGAAAGCATAATATTGTGGGAAAGATAGGAAAATGGGTAAAAGAATTCCTGCAAAACAGAAAACAGATAGTGGTTGCAAATGACGAGAAAACGTATGAAGCTCAGGTAATATCTGGTGTGCCACAAGGTATGGTTTTAGCTGCACTGCTGTTTGCTATTATGATCTCAGACATAGACTGTGATGTTGAAAACTCTGTAGTGAGAAGTTTCACCGATGACACAAGAATAAGTAGAGAAATTACTTGTGATGAAGATAGGAACTCACTACAAAGAGATCTAAACAAAATATATGAATGGGCGGAGATAAATAGGATGGTATTTAACTCCGATAAATTCGAATCAATGAATTATGGAAACAGAGAAGGAATGGTATATGCATACAAGGGACCTAATAACGAGACAATCACAAACAAGGAAGCAATTAAAGACCTTGGTGTAATGTTAAATAGGAATATGTTATGCAACGACCAAATAGCAACACTACTGGCTAAATGTAAAGCAAAAATGGAATGTTATTCAGACACTTTAAAACAAGAAAAGCTGAACACATGATTATGCTTTACAAAACTTATGTATGTAGTACACTCGAGTACTGCAATGTGATATGGTACCCACACTACCAAAAGGATATTGCACAAATAGAGAGTGTACAAAGGTCCCATACTGCTAGAATAGAAGAAGTTAAGGACTTTGACTACTGGGAAAGACTGCAAATTTTAAAACTATACAGTCTAGAAAGGAGAAGAGAACGCTACATGATAATACAAGCATGGAAGCAAATAGAAGGAATTACTGAAAACATCATGGAGCTAAAAATATCAGAAAGAGCAAGCCGAGGTAGATTAATAGTGCCAAAAAATATACCAGGAAAACTAAGGAAGGCGCACAGGACATTAATCCACTATGCATCAGCATCGATAATGCAGCGACTACAGTATTTAATGTGCTGCCAGCTCATCTAAGAAACATATCAGGAGTGATCGTAGATGTGTTTAAGAATAAGCTCGATAAATACCTAAGATGCATACCAGACCATCCAAGACTGGAAGATGCAAAATACACCGGAAGATGCATTAGCAACTCTCTGGTGGATATACGAGGTGGCTCACACTGAGGGACCTGGGGAACCCAAACAAAAAATAAGGCAATAAGGCTCTCTCTCTCTCTCTCTCTCTCTCTCTCTCTCTCTCTCTCTCTCTCTCTCTCTCTCTCTCTCTCTCTCATCTACAATTCGTAAGGCTTACACGAAAGTCATTTGCATATTTTCATAGACACGGCGTGTATTGCCAGTCGAACATGGTACTCTCTCTCTCTCTCTCTCTCTCTCTCTCTCTCTCTCTCTCTCTCTCTCTCTCTCTCTCTCTCTCTCTCTCCGAATTGGTCGTATTTCTGTATTTGTATTCTCTGCGTTGTCTGTTTATTTCTGTCACCGAAAACATTCTGAAAAAAGTGAACCCAGTTGGGACATTCACCTACTGTATATTTTGTAGTGAGAGGGGAAGCGGTTATTTTGAAATATGCATGATCCTCCTTTTATGGATACTATTTTTAGGTTCAGATCCCCATATAGCATTCAGCATATATATATGACTGTCAGAGTCAGAATCCTGATTCAGTATGGCTATTAGATCAGAGATATATGTCCGGGCGCCAGTCCTCTCGGCACTGGCATCAAAAGCCCCTCTTGCTTGCAGAGCTTGATTAGGTATCCCAGTTTGAGCGATTCGTAGATTCAAGGATCTAAGGAAAATCTATTTGCCAATCCAGTTTACAGAAGATGAATGGTTACTCTCTTCTCTACTCATGAGTTCCAGTGTCCGCTTAGAAAATTTTACCCTAACAAAAACATATTTATTTGATCTGTCACAGAAGAAGGCCTCTCTAGATTCGTGTAATTACGCCCTTTTTCATCAAAGAAGATGTGTTCTCTTGCTAATACTGTTATCTTTTTAATTTCTATTCAGTCGAGTCCATCAATCATCAATCGAGGGTGTCGCTTCACCAGAGCCTGCAAAAGGCCAGATGGAAATGGAAGATTGATGTGGGTGGCTGAGATGCAAATTGATTGTGCTCTCAGTTCCTGAGAGAGAGAGAGAGAGAGAGAGAGAGAGAGAGAGAGAGAGAGAGAGAGAGAGAGAGAGAGAGAGAGAGAGAGAGATGTATCAATAATTTAATGGCATCACCTCAGAAATTGTTATTGGGTTTTTACTATATTTATTTGATATCTCCTTTAAAGAAGTTCAAGTTTGTCTTGGGAATTTTCCTGGTTCTTCTTGAATTCTATTTTCGTCTCATGGTTTCTGGGACTCAAAATTATATATATGTATATATATATATATATATATATATATATATATATATATATATATATATATATATATATATATATATATCTCTTACTTATAACTGTAATCGAACAGTTTAACATGTTTTTTCAAAAAGGCCAATAAAAGAAACAGGAAATAAATAAATCCCTATATTTCGGTCAATAAACATTGACCCTCTTCAGGATGTAAAGTAAAAATGAGGAATACGGTAGAGAGTGACGGTTTATATTGGAAAGCAAAGGGGTGTGTTTAATTGTTCTACAGTTGTTATAATTGCTGGAAGGATTAGCCAAATTTAATTACATCCAGGTGCGTCTTCTTATTGTTGAGCCACTCGGAGGATGTCTTGACCTCTGATGCATATCTGGTGGTCGGTCTCCGTGGATTATCTTCTTAATGATAGGGTTGAGAAGAGTATTGTCCACTTGTGTCAGCTTTCCATTGGCCGCGAGATAGGTTCATTGTGTTTGATTGATTTATGATGGCTGATTCCAGCATTTTCCTTCTGTACAGTCAGGTACTCTTAAAAAGCAAAGACGACTCACTCCAGTTAATTTGTTGCCCTAAATCTCTAAGGTGAACGAAAATCCCTGAGTTTTCATAGCCATACCTAACAGATCTTTTGTGTTCGGATATTCTTTGAGATAGTGAACGGCCCGTTTGCCCAACGTTGACTTTTTCACAATCCCCACATGGTACTTTATAAACGCCGGATTCTATATCTCTTCTATTTTGATAAACATCAATAAGGGCGCTTCCTATGGTCTTGGGATATGTAAAAACAAAGGGGTTCGCAGTTTTGATATGATTTGTTATATTTTTAATACCTTTTATATATGGGAGTTTTATCTTATTTTTAAAATCTCTTTGGTTAGTAACATGATCTTTATAATATATCGTGTTGGCTTTGTTGATGGCCTTTTCTATGACGTACGTCGGGTAGAATAGCTGGGCGAGTTGTTTACGAATTATTTCAAATTCTTTACTTAGGTAGGCTTGTGAACAGATTCTCAAACCTCTAAGAAATAGATTACAAGCTACGCCAATTTTTACTGAAATGTCGTGATAACTAAAGAAATGAATGTAGGAAATAGAGAAAGTTGGTTTTCTATACACAATGAAATTATACCTTGTCGATTCCCTTATAATTAGTATGTCCAAAAAAGCTAATTTTCCATCTTTTTCCCATTCCGTTTTAAATTTTATGCCAGGGACTAGGGAATTTAAATTACTGAAAAATATATTAAAATCTCCCCAGCTATCATCCCAATATGTGAAAATGTCATCAATATAGCTTTTCCAAACCATGTTCGTAGGTTTAATTGTTGTTAAAATTTTTGTATGTGCTTAGATGTGGTGCAAAAGAGAAGAAACGTATGATGGTCGGTTTGCTAAAGACGAGAAAATTGTTTTTTTTTAACTCTTGGTGAGATGGCTGAAGGGAATTAGCTTGTAGAAGTAGGAAGTGCAAGAACGACTGTGTGACGGTAATAGTAGACGTTGTTGAGTTTAGAAATAAGGAGATTTAATTGTTGGTACTTGATTCTAGAAAGTGACCTATGGAGGTGAAATCAGGTTTTAACTCTACTTTTCCCTGGGAGGTTTTAAGAAATCTCTTTTCAAGGGAAATTTCCAATGATGCATATTTCCATTTTTCAAAGGATGTTTTCATCTCTACCTTTTTCTTGGGAATGTTTCTCATCCATTTTCAACGTAAATTTGTAGCACAAGTTTTTCCAGTTAAGGTTCACTTCAACCTTAGTACTTTTTCAAGGTATAGTATCTTTACGGAAGGTTTCAACCGAACTAATTTTAAAGGTGTTATTCTCAACTCAAAAAAGAGAGCGTATAACTATATATATATATATATATATATATATATATATATATATATATATATATAATATATATATATATATATCATTCCAAGAAATGAAAACCATTTACTTCCGATAATATATATATATATATATATATATATATATATATATATATATATATATATATATATATATATCATTCCAAGAAATGAAAACCATTTACTTCCGATATATATATATATATATATATATATATATATATATATATATAAACATATATATATATATATATATATATATATATATATATATATATATACATATATATATATATATATATATATATATATATATATATATATATATATATATCATTCCAAGAAATGAAAACCATTTACTTCCGATAAATGTCATGATGATGATGATCATCATCATCATACGATATGGTTATTAAGCGATAAATGCAGCAAACGGAAAATGTAATTTTCTTTATTCGATGTTCAGCGAAACTGTTTTGTTGATTTCCATTCAATAAAGTAATACAAAGGTCAAATTCAGTGGTGTTGTATCTTCAACTTTTCGCTTTTTAATATATTCAAATAACCAAAGAAAAGGAGCAAATAATGCCTGTATGGACCATTATTATTATTATTATTATTATTATTATTATTATTATTATTATTATTATTATTATTATGAAGCTACAACCCTAGTTTGAAAAACACAATATTATAAGCCCAAGGGCTCCAACAGTGTTTAATAGCCCAGTGAGGAAAGAAAATAAAGAAATAAATAAACTACAAGTTAAGTAATGAGTAATTATTATATGATATTGTAAGAACAGTAACAACATTAGAATAGGTCTTTCATATATAAACTATCAAGGGAAAAGAATTATACCATCTTGATATAAATTCTGCAAAGTCTAAACTAGATCTCCTCTAAGTATTTTCTCGTTCTTGTCCTTCCATCTTCTCGAGTTTTCCCAACAGGGTCACTGAATGTATTCTGTATTTAAATAGAATTCCTTTAGTACACAGGAGCTGATTCCTGTGGCTTTTAGATGTTTGAGTAAAAATGCTCTTCTCTCTCTCTCTCTCTCTCTCTCTCTCTCTCTCTCTCTCTCTCTCTCTCTCTCTCAAGGACCGATGTGTTTTAATCACATAGTATAAATTTGTATATGTTTTATGGCTCTAATATTTTAAGCGTCTTCTTCCAAACCCGACTAAATTTTGGAAATATTTCATTATAAATATGTTTTCTATACTCTCTCTCTCTCTCTCTCTCTCTCTCTCTCTCTCTCTCTCTCTCTCTCTCTCTCTCTCTCTCTCTCTCTCTCTCACCTTTTCCATGATTTTGTATCAAGGCCCCACTTTTAATGTCTATTTCGCAAGTGATACTGACCACTAGGGGTAGGATCAGAAGGAAGTTTTTCCACCACTTCCTGTAGAAGTTGAGAGGACCATGGATTAGTTTTTACAACCTTTATATGATTCCAATGGGCATACCTTACATCTAAATTCTGTTCATGTATCAGCTTAAATTTATTATTCTTTTCCCTTTCAAGCACTCTATTAGGACTTTCAAATTTGGGAGACACCTTTTCATTTGGTCCTTCCTTTACATGTACCTTTATATATACTTGTGAGCCTATCTTCAGGTCAGTCTTGGAACTAGTTGTGTCATAGTATTTCTTATTTACCTGTTGCCTCTTTTCTAAAGATTGTCTGGTTTGTCTTATTATTTGAAAGGTTCTTTGTAGTTTCCAAGCTACATGGTCCTGGTAATCATATGTGTGCCTAGGAGGTTTTGCGTCATCTAACAATGAGTTTGGCAGTCTTTTCTGATAACCATAAAGCAAAAAGTGTGGGGTTTCTCCTACTGTCTCATTCACTGTGTTATTCAAAGTAAATTGAACGTCCTCTAGAGCTATATCCCAATCTTCTGTAGTTGGACTAATGATAGTTCGCAGTACATCCAGTATCTTCTTATTGGCCCCTTCTACTGCCCCATTTGAACTCTGCTTATAAGGGTTATCTCACATTTCTTTATCTTAAAAAATTCGCAAAGCTTTTTCATTGCCTCGCTGGTGAATTCGGGTGCATTGTCCGACAAAAGTACCTCCGGACACGAATGTCTTGTGAGTATTCTGGTCTTTAAAGCTTCTGCAACAGAAACTGCAGTTCTATCTCTAACTGGGACAATTTCTAAATACCGAGTCAAATAATCAATGAATACCAGTATATATTTATTTCCTCTCAAAGTTTTTGGAAAGGGTCCTATATGATCCATCTGAACTACCTCAAAAGGGTTTAAATTACTAGGATATTTTTCTAAAGGAGCTCTGACATTTACATGACCTTTATGCCTATTACAAGTTTGACATTCATTTACAAATTGCTTTGCTTCTTCGCTGCACTTAGGCCAAAAATAATTTCTATTTATTGTTCTCAGAGTCTTTTTGATTCCTGGATATCCTGCCAACCTGTGGTTATGTGTTAGAGCTAATACTTCCTTAGTCAGGGTGTCAGGTACATATAGTCTAGAGCAAGCACTCCTATCCTTAGCCTTCTTATATAATATCCCATTTATTAATTCAAAATCTGACCTAGAGGTTTCATCTTGTAGCAAATCTTCTATTATTTTCCTGATACTTGCTTGTTTCTCTTGTTCTATTCTTACTCTTTCCAAATCTAAGTCTACGACCTGACAGCTGAAACAAAAGGTGTTAGTTGTGATAATTCTTTCAGTATCCTCTTGTGCTCTAGATAATCCATCTGCTAAAGTATTAAACTTACCTGGAATGTATCTAAATTCTGGAGCAAACTCTAGTACACTAATGAACCATCGATTAAACTTTAAGTTATTAGTGAAAGCTCTCTTCTTAAATAGGTCACAGATGGGTTTATGGTCAGTAAGTACATTTACTTTGTGTCCTAACAAAAGGTGCCGAAACTTTCTTAGTGCCCAATAAATGGCTAAACATTCCTTTTCTGTGGTATTGTAATTTCGTTCGGCCGCATTCAGGACTCTACTTGCATAATATACTACCCTCATTCTGGTTTTTGCTTTCTGTAACAAAACTGCTCCTATTCCTGTATTTGAAGCATCACATGCTAAGTAAAATTGCTTGCTAAAGTCTGGATACACTAAGATAGGATCTTTGATTAATTTCTCTTTCAACTTTTGAAAAGCCTCCTCTTGCTCTGCTTTCCATTCAAACTCTACATCCTTCTTAGTTAATTCTGTCAATGGTTTAGCTATAGTAGCAAAATTTTTGACAAATGGTCTATAGTATCCTATCATCCCTAAAAATCTTCTTACACCTTTCAAATTTTGTGGAGCAGGATATTCCACAATAGCCTTTATTTTTCCTTCTTGCATGCGCAATCAATCAGCACTGATCACATGTCCTAAATATTCTAAAGATTTCCTCAGGAATTGACATTTCTTAACCTTTATCTTTAATCCTGCCAGTCTTAGTCGTTCTAAAACGATTTCTATGGTTCTGAAATGGCTCTCTATATCTTTGCTAAATATAATGACATCATCTAAATAGACTGACACATTCTCTATGTCTCCTAAGATCTGTAACATTAACCTTACAAAAGTCAATGGAGCTGATGTTAACCCAAATGGCATTACCTGAAATTCTAAGTGTTCTTTATGTGTGCTGAAGGCAGTTAATGGCTTTGATTCTTCGTCTAAAGGTACTTGCCAATATCCACTTAGTAGATCTAAGGATGAGAAGATCTTTGCTCCTCCTAATTGAGCCAAAACATCGTTTATTACAGGCATGGGCATTCTATCAGCAACTGTGTTCGCATTCAACTTGCGATAATCGATCACTAATCTGTAACTTCCATCTTTCTTTGGAATCAACAACATGGGAGAATTATAAGGTGATTTAGAGGGTATGACCACTCCTTCTTCTTTCATTTCTTCTATCATTTTATCTACTATTGGACGTTGGCTGATAGGTAATTTATAATTAGGTATGAAAAAGGGTTTGGCTCCATCATCTAGGATTATCTTATGTCTTAACACCTCAGTCCTACCTAACCTATCCCCCGTAATTGCTATGCCCTGCCTATATTTATTTAAGGTTTCTATTAATCTTTTTCTGTACACAGGAAAATTGGTGTTATCTATCTCCCTATCTATTCCTGCATCAATGTTTCCTATGGTAAAGAATGCTTCCTCCTCTAACGGAATCATTTTGTGTGTAACTTCTAATCCTGTACAAAATTCGGTACCCGCTAACAAGTGGAGTCTTTTATCAGAATAATTCATGACATAAGTAGTACAGGCTAATCCCTCCATCTGAACTAATGAGTTATCCATTATGACATATTCTGGCAATCCTTCTGGGGTCAAGATTACATCATTATTTGTGTGTAGGCGGGTTATCAAATTTACTCTAGTAAGAGTATTGGGCAGTAGTACTACATCACTAGCTAGCCTAAATCTTATTTTGTTTGCATCTGCTGTGCTGATCAGACTTATTTCCCTAGTTTGTACTTGAGTACAAAAACATGAATCTTCATCTCCTCCCTTATGAGATTCTGTTTCTCTTAAGTGTCTTAATTCTTGTGAGTTCAATGTGCCTAGCAGAAAAACTTCTTGGAATTCCTTTTTTATCCATTCTCACAGATTCTTTGTCGACATTTTCTTCCTTAGTATGTGTGCTGCCTTTACAAGAAGTAATTTCTCCTTTTCTAGGTGCAATTGCTAAATTCTCTTCTTTCTCCCTTTCTTCTGATTTTAATTTGATTTCCCTTTCTCTTTCTGAACCGGAGTGTGTTTCAATTATCGAAGCGGTCCCCTGCAAATTGGCCAAATTTGTAGTGGACTTGTCATCAACAAGTTGGAAACAGACTTCCTGATTATTTCCCTTTAGAACTAGTCTTCTGTCTTGACAATCAAAAACTATGCCAAAATCTTGCATTGTTGCAAAAGAAATCAAAGCTCGAGTGGGAAATGCTGCTACTTGCAAAACCAAAAATGGCACTGGACACTTCTTCTCTAGCAATTCAATGTTTAAATCTATGGCTCCTACATTGTAAAGCTGATTGCCAGTTATTCCCTGAACTAATGTATCCTCACTCCTAATTGCGGAAATAGGTATATTAAAATAATCAGTTAAGGTATGGAGCCCTATGAGATTTACAGTACTTCCTGAATCTAACAAACTAAGACATTCTTTACCTTCTATCTTGATATTTGTCTTGGGTAATGATTGCTGTCGGAAGGATAAATATATTGCTGGCAACGTGGATGTACCTCCGCTACCTGCAACATCCTTCCATTCTTTGGTTTCCCTATTGCCTGGACTCCTATCCTGCTCTTCTAGTCACTTTCTGTTACCTTGTTTTTCTTCGGAGTAATTAGCAGGGTTTGAGTTATCCTTTGCCTGTACCTGAGGAGTATTTTTGGAGGGTTTATTATGTTTCTTACCTTGATACCAACATTCTTGGTCTGTGTGACCTCCTTTTTGACAATTCTGGCAATACCTATTCTTTGGTCTAGCTCCCTTATGATGATTATTCCCTCTAGATTTATATGTTTCATTATAATTTCCTCTGTTTTGTTCATTTGACTTGTAAGGGGGCTGGTTATTTTGATAATTTTTCTGGTAATATTTATTCATACCGGTCTCGTTATTTTTATCTTCCCTGTAATTCTGATACCTTCTTTGCTTGGTATTCGCCGAAAAAGTGACCTCGTCAATTTGGGTCTCGTTTTTTTGGATTTCCTGAATTTGGCTCAACGTTTTTGTGAGCTTCTGGGCAGGATCTAACTTTAGGTCTTTGAAAGCCTTCCTTTCCCTTTCACCAAAGGCTGCATACAATGTACCGTAGGCCACATAAGTCAAAATTTCATCTAAATCCACCAGTTTGTTATTATCCTCACTAAACTGCATTCTATCTCCTACCGTGATTGTGGGTAATGACAAAATGTCTTCCCTAACTACTCCTAAATGATTCAGAACCTGGGTATACAAACTGGGCATGGAATCACCTTCAAATTTAGCTGAGGTAAACCTATACAAGTTCAACAACCGATCGGTCTCCTTGGCCGATCGCCACAATAGTCTGCATTCCTCCTTGAACTCGTTGAAAGTTGTAATGTTTTCAAAAGCCTTACCGTTTAATGTAGGGTGAGCATCCCCTACGTCTACGTTGACTAACAACATAGCCTGTTTGATTTTTGCAACTTCATCAGTTATTTTAAAACTAACGATCCTATTCTCTGTGTCCGCTAACCACTTATCTACACTGTATTTCTCTAATCTTTGTTTGTCGGGATTATCCCTACTTACATTTCCACAAAACCGTGTGGTTTGTGTGATCAGCCCAGCGGAATTCATATCGGCGATATTTGCTCTTACAGGACTCGAACTTCGGTTACTCAAATTTGTATTTCTAGTCAAATTTTTACGTCTTCCTACACTAGCACTTCGCGACCGTCTGTCTGCAGTTAATCTCAAGTCGTATTAATATTGTGTAAGTCTTTGGAAAATATTATCAAGACTCATAGCACACTTTAAAAAAAAGGAAAAATTAAAACTCACCAAAATTTTCTTACGAGAGACAAATGCCCTAACTTCCTATTCTATAGAGAGACATTATTTATACAAAACAAGAGAGCGAACGAAAGCATGCAAACTACTCACATATCCATTGGTTCACGACTCCTTTTGGTTTCCCTCTATTTTTCTTGAGATTATGTTTTTGAAATTCTTCGGCACTTAAAAAGGGGTTTCAGCACTTATCTGAAATAAAGCCAGTATTAGTTCAAACTCTTAATATAACACGGCACAGTATCCCTTAACGATGTCACCATTTGTGATGAATTCCTTTATTTTTCTTGCAACAAATCTTCTTATTATAGTCTAGTATCTTACCTCTGCATACTATTTCTTAATTATACTTATTCCCTTTTGTTTAATATTAATTGAATTTCTCTCAGGAGTTAACATAAGCAAAGCTACATGGGTGAGGGATACGAATGCTGGTTTCTTTCTTTACTAGACATAGAAAAAGGGGTTTTGAACAGTCACTTACAAGCAGTCATAAAAAAAAAAATCATGGTTTCTACATTAACACTTAGTGATGAATTCAGACGTCTTGACACTGGCTGAAGAGTTGGATGAATCCTTGTTTAGTTAGGCCTATACGTCAATCGTAGGCCTACTGTCGTCGCTGAAGTATGAGCCTTCGTCAGGTGTTGGGAAGGCTGTCGCGAAGTTCTAGACACGCCTCGGTCGCTCTGGGACGTCTCGCCAAACACACTCCCAGTCAATCAGGTGCGGGCGTAATAGTTCTGTTCGTCGTCCTTCGTTTTCAGGGGTAAATGTTCCCCTTCAATTTCTTGGCTGCTAAAGGATTCTGAGTAATCGCCGTCCCTCAGTTATGGTATAGGCAGCCGCCACGTGTTGTTCGTCAAGGAGACCCGGCAGGTTAAGTAGGTCTTTAGACCTGTTAAACAGAGCGACTACTAGGAAGAGAGAGAGATGTTGTTGTTGGGGTATTAAAGCCAACACTTGTTGTTGGCACGGGCCTTTCCCTTGGTTGGCCCGTAGGTGATCTGTGAAAATTCTAAGGTGATTGGATTAAAATGGAAATTTGAAAAGGTTTTTAGTAGTAGAAAAAGATGTGGATAGGGTAAGGATGATGGTGATAAGAGTAGAGGGCCATCATTTCTCGGATAGTGGTAGTTTGAAAATTGGGGGTGTAAGGCTTTAGAAGATTAGAGAAAAGCGGTGCAGGTGTGGTTGTCCAACCCTTTACTCCCTAGGGTCCCTGCAGAGAGATTTTTAGTGGTAGGGTAAAGAAATCTTGAAGGTGAAAAAGATGTTGGATACCAGAAAGACCGCCGACGGCTCCGTTCCCATCTTCAACGTTGAAGAAGGGACGGGAAGGCAAAACTATCTCCTTATAAGGAGTATGAGTTATTGCCCTCAGCCGCCAGCACCCGTTCTGATTCCAGCAAGGTAGGTTAGTTGAGAAGTTTAAGGGGATGATGTGAATAGAGCCTTACAATAAGGGGATGAGATGGTGCATGAAATGATGGTCTTACCTTGATGGAGGTAGTGTTGAGAGCAACTGCGTGTGTGTCTATGCTTTCGACAATTGTTTTTGCCAGTGTGGCCGCTTCTTTCACGGCCTGTGGTGAGTTGGTGTCTACAAGTAGATCACCTCGTAGCTGTGCTGTTTCTCTGCATTCTAGTAAATAGTGCAGGAGGGCGTGTTGTGGTGTGACATCACAGTGCTCACATGGTCTCTGGATGTTATCTACAAGTTCCCAGTTTGCTTTGTATCCCAGCCGGAGTCTGTGTATACATACAGCCTGTTTCCTTGGGGTGTGTCTGTGTATGGGTGGAGGTTCTAGTTCTGTGGCCCATTTGTACCATGTGGCAGAGGGAGAGCCATTCTCTATCCTCATGTGTAGTTCCTTGATTAGGTTGTCTTTGATCTGTGTCTTTATTTTGTTTTTGATTTGTTGCAGTGCAGGCTGTATGTGCACCTGTACATTGTGAATGTATTTGGTGCTTTTGGCTAGTTCATCAGCCTTTTCATTCCCTGGTATCCCTATGTGACTGGGGATCCAGTTTAGTGTTACTAGTCTGTTCCTTTCATTATGTTGATTTAAGAGGTTTTTAATGTCTGCTATCAGGGACTAGTTTTCTTTGTTTTTGTCCTGCTGTAGGGCTTGCACTGAGGATCGTGAATCAGTATGAATGACTACTGGTCCCTCCTCATTTTCAATAGAGTACTTTATTGCTTGCTGTATTGCAACAAGCTCTGTCTGCAGGGTGGAGACATTATTGGATGTTCTCCAGCAAGCTGTGAAGTTGCAGGAGTGAACTGCCGCTCCTGCTGTTTGGGTTCCAGGATCTACTGTACCATCAATATAGTAGATCTGTGCCTCTATTGTCTCTACAGAGTTTATAGCTGCTTCTGCTGCGTTTTCAAGTTCCTCTATTGTGCAGTTTTCTTTTGCCCTTGGGAGTTAGGTGTAGTTGAATTTAGCAACTTGTTTTTCCATGGTGGAATGTGCATTATACTCTGTGCTGTGTCAGGGTTTAGTTGTAGGATTATTTCTGTTAGGCCAAGTCTTTTGATGTTATTGCTATGGTCTTTGCCATAAGAACTTGGGGTTTGCACTTCGGGAGTTTTGGATAGTTCCTCTCTTACTCTCCTTTTGGTGATTGAGTCTCTGTCTGACAGGAACATCTTTGCAACTATGCTTGCATTTCTTAGTGCAATTCTGTCCTCAAGGGTTGGTAGTCCAGTTTCCATCCTTAGGTTGCACAGTCTTGTCCACATTGGGGCTCCTAACATGAGCCTCATGGCATTGTTTTGAATCACTTCAATTGTGCTTTTTTGTAGATCCGTTAGCCCCAAGAGTGTTGGGGCGGCATAATCTACTAAAGATCTGGAACAGGCCAGATAGTATTTCTTTTGGATGTGCTCATTTGCTCCTTCATTGAGCCTGCTCATATATCCCATAGCTGTATTTCTGGCATTTGTTCTTTCCTTGAGATATTTTATCTCATGCTTGAAAGTGAGTTTTTTGTCTATTATTACTCCCAGGTATGTGTATCTGTCCACCCATTCTAGGGGTTCCATTCCTATTGTGAGTGGTTGTACTGGGTTTGGGGCTTTGATTGTCATTGCTTTTGTTTTGTCAATGTTTATTTTTAGTCCAAGCTCATTGGATTTGTGGCTGATGGCATTGAGTGCTCTTTTCATTTTTATTGTCCTGACTGGCCCTCGAGCTATTACACATACGTCATCTGCATAGATAAATATATTTACTCCTTCAGGTAGCTGAAGTGAGGCTATATTTTTCATGAGGATGTTGAAAAGGAGGGGGCTTAGAATTCCTCCTTGTGGCGTACCATTTTCCAATTCATGATATGTGGATATCACTCCTTGAAATTTGACTCTGGCTTGCCTTCCTAGCATGTAGTTTTTAGTCCATGCTAGTAGGTGTCCTTTGACTCCTTTTTTAGCTACTGATTGCAGCATTGCAACTGGGCTTGCTAGCTCGAAGGCTTTTTCAAAGTCTATGAAGACTATTGTTGCCTTGTTTTGATTTATGCAGCTTAATACATCTGTGATGCATTCAGAGGTACCAATTCCCTCCTGATATGCATATAGCTGCTTGTTTAGGGGGCCAATTTTGTATTTTATCCTGTTTAGGACCATTTTTCCTCCTGTTTTTTTCCATACAGGATACTAAGGCTATTGGCCTAGGGTTTGTTGGATCCTTTGGCTTAGGGATTGGCTGTGTATCTTGTTGTCTCCAGGTTTGAGGCCTTGTGTGCTCAAGGTGTGTTTTGTTTAGTAACCTTAAGAATGCAGTTTCACCTGCTGGACCCATGTGTTTGATCATTTTGTAGGTGATTTTGTCAGCTCCTGGTGCAGTGTCTTTCCCTGTCTTTTGTACTGCTCTTAGCTCCTCAACTGTGTATGGGGTGTCTGTGTCATCCTGCTGAAGGCAGGCTGTGTTGATCTCTTCCCATCTGGATGGCGCCAGTTGCTCTTGTTGCATTCTGGTTTCAGGGGAGAGATTGATTGACAATGTTCTGTTTGCAAAAGATGTTGCAATTCTTTCAGCCTCCTCATGTGGGTGTGGGTGTGTGGCAATTGGAGTCTTCCTCTTTTTTCCGGCTACTCTGCGTAGCCATTTTCAAAGCTGAGTTAGAGTGGTGTATCCTGACAGGCCTGAACACCATTCCATCCATTTTTCAATTCTGATTTCATGGATTCTTTGATTTGTTTTAGTTCTGACTGTTTGTAGTAGCTCTCTGTTTTCTACTGTGGATCTTCTTCTGTATATTTTTGTGACTCTGTTTAGTCTGGTTTTTAGTCTTCTGACTTCTGGGCAGTAGTACCAGGAGTCCTTGTATGTGTAGTTACCTTGTGTTGTTTTTAGTGGCATAGCTCTGTTGGCTGCATTGTGAAAGGCCTCAACTAGGTCTTTTTCTAGCTGATCTGTGTCCTCTGGAGGAACGTAGCTGACTGCCCATTCCTCTATGGCTAATTGAAAACAGACCCAGTCTGCTAGATCCTGATTCCATCTTGGTGGAGGTGGTGGAATAGGAGGTAGTTGTTGCATCTCCAATTCTGTTACTGTGGCAAAGTGATCACTAATCAGGGTTGAGTGTACTTGCCACTTGGTTAGATGTCTTATTGCTGTTGTGACAAAGGTCAGATTCAGTCTGCCTCCTCTTACATGTGTTGGATGCCCTGTGTTTAGGGGGGGTGATTCCTTCAAACTCCTCTAGGGCGAAGGCTATGTGTTCCCCAGAGGGGTTTGTTCTTGATGGGGATGATAAAATGGGGTGGTGTGCATTAAAATCCCCACAGATAATTGTTGGTGTTCTTTCTGCGTGAGCAAAGAGTTGTGTCAGCTGCAGCTCTCCTGTGTCTTCCCTGTTTATTTTCCTGTATATGTTGTATATGTCAATTTTTTGATTCTGTAGTGTTATTGTTACTGCTAATGTCTCTATGTTGATACTGCAAGGGATGGGGTTGTGTAATCTTGTTGTTGGTATGCTTGTCTTAACTAGTGTGGCTAGGCCTCTGTCTGTGCCTATCTGTGGTGTTGTGTAGGCATTGTAGCCTGGTATTTTGATCTTCCTTTCTGTTGTAAAGTGTGTTTCCTGTAGCAGGATTATGTCTATGTCCTCTGTTTTGCATACTGCAATTAGGGAGGATATTTTAGGTCTTACTCCGGCTGAGTTCCAGTTAAGAACTCTTATACCTGGTTGTATGTTGAAGAGTACTGTCTTGGGTCCCTGGAGGCAAAGGCAATTGCCTTGACCTCAGTGGATGAAGTGGATGAGGTGGATGGGGTGAGAGTGGATGAAGGAGTGATGGATGGAATGCATGGGATGATAGGGGTGGGGTCTGATGCTGTGGATGTGGAAGGTACAGGTGATTGGGGTGATTGAATGATAAGGTGAAGAGTGAGAGGTGATCTGCTGGATAGCATGAGAGGGGGGTTGGGAGGACTTGGTCTTATAAGCGAAGTCTAGCAGGACTTGTTCAATGCTAGCTGCAATAGCTTCTGCATTTAGTTTTCCAGTCACTGCCTGTGTGACTAGGTTAGTTAAGGTGGTTCTTAAGACCGTGGTCTTAATGAAAATAGTCCTGGGCATTGGTTTTGGCCCTTGGGTTGTAGGTTTGGGAGCTCTTGATGTGGATCTTGTTCTGGAGTGCTTCCTTAGCTCCTCCTGCGTGTAGAACCTTTTCCTAGGTAAAGGTTTGGGGGCCACTCTTCCTCTTGATGGGTCCCTTTTATCCTTGGGGAGGGCAGCAATTACCCTTGCTACTCTTTGAGGACATCCCCAGGCCATTGCTGTGTGTCCTTTTTTTGCAATTAGAGCATTTAGCAACTGTAGGTATTCCTGCAGCCCTCTTGTCGATACACTCCTGTGTGGGGTGTCTTTGGCTGCAGACTGCACAGGTTGGGACCTTAGCTTGGCACTGGTCCTTGTGGTGTCCAAATCTTTGGCAGTTATAGCATCTAAGGGGATCAGGGTAATACTTGTTAACCTTGAAGCTGCCAAAGATGCCTAGGTCCACTCTCTTTGGGTGTGGTCCCTTGAACGTTACCAGAATGGCTTTAGTAAAGAAGCCTGCTTTATTCTTCATTCTTTCTGCCGCAGTGATATTAGGCAGTTTCAACAGGTGGCTTTCCATCATGTCAGTTGGGTAGCCAACCACAACTGCTTTCTTGATCTTTTCCTCTTCCTTGAGCTCTTGCAGCTTGATGTCTGAGGTGCTCCTTAGAGTGATAAGAGCTCGTGAGTCCTTGGTGGATATGGTCCACTGGCCTGTCCTGTTTGGCTTGGCAACCATTTGGATTTTCTTATGTTTCTGCTCAAAGGCTGCAATTGCCTTAAAGGCCTCTGATGAGTTTCCTGCCAGGACTCTGAAGAAGTAAGTCTTGTTTTCCCTAGCTGGCTGGTCGTTGATCTGTCCGTTGGGGTTCCCTTGTTGTTGGGTATGCATTGTTTCATTAAATCTTGCGTGATTCCTTCTAGGTAGCTTCTTTTTCCTATTTACTTCGGTCCAGGTTTGGTTTCCTTGCTCGTCTGAGTCAGTATCTAGGGTCGTTCTCTTCCTATTCGTGGGGTCTGTGGTCAGTTCAGGGCATGGTTGGAGATCCGGGTGCATCAGCACCTCTTCAGAAGCCATGGCATCTAATTCTATTCCTGGGAGTTCATCAACAGATCTCCAGGATAAGTCCTTTGTAGGTTGAAAGGTAAGGGGTTG
This sequence comes from Palaemon carinicauda, assembly GCF_036898095.1. NCBI lineage: Eukaryota > Metazoa > Arthropoda > Malacostraca > Decapoda > Palaemonidae > Palaemon > Palaemon carinicauda. The sequence continues at coordinate 157,856 of NW_027168505.1, read as the reverse complement.
ATCGAAAAGACAGACAGCGTGTCCAACCCTTTAAGCCCTAGGGCCCCAAACAAAGTTACAGTAGTAGTTATAAGAATTAGATAAAGAATCTGAAAATGGAACACAATTTTTTCTTTTTATTTCCATATGGAACTGACTGTGGAATTGACTGTGTATTTCTAGGATTCTGTTGTGTCTTACGGGAGTAGCACTGACTATATGAATGAGTCGAACTATTATGTATCGAACAGAATTTCGTTCTGCAGTCCGCGATCAAGTGACTTTGATGTTTGCAATTATAACACATCATTCCCGCAACTTGACTATTATTAACTGCATTTACTTGTTGTGGCTTTGTTTCATTTTTTGCAAAAACTTGAGTTAACACGGGATCAAGGTCAGGACACTTAGACATGTGTTTCTTTATCTGTTTATATACATCCAATTCCGTACTTGCAGGCGTTAACATTTTATCAAAACACCGCACTAAAGCTTCAGGCAACATAAGTGTCATGCAAGTTAAATATATTAATCGTAAAAAATCTTTCACAGAGATGTTATCTCTAGTAACCCAAGTGGAATTACCTAAAATATCTTGATATTCATTAAGCCTATCGGCTATAAGAGCCGCTCTCTCAATAACATTAAGCCGAGTCATAGTGGCTTGATTAAGTGTATTTCTTAACGTTAATACTACATCCAAGGCTTCTTCACCCCCATAGACCGCGCGTAACCTAACTTTGAAATCATCCCAGGTAACTGCTTCTTGAAATGAAACACCTCTTAAATATGCACTCGCATCCCCCTTAGAAAAAGCTATAAAACTTTTAGCTTCTTGTAATTGTACAAAAGGGTCTACGATTTGTTTGGCATTTAAATGGGCATCGACGGATGAAATCCATGGCTACACATTTTGAGGCAAGAACCCATTAACCCGACCCTGAAAAGGAAGGATTGCGGATCTAGCATTTACAAGCGTCACAATTGGGAGGGGGTTAACCTGTCCTGCTGTTGCGCTACTTGGTCCAGGGGCTGTGCTCACAGGGGGCGTCATGTTTACGGTATTTCTTTTCCTATCTCTTCGACCCCTTGCAATTTTATCAAAATATCTATATGAATACAGACGTCCACTGCGTAAACGCATAAGCACTAGATGATAAAGATTATAACAAAATTCCCCAAAACAATGATACTAATACAAAGATATTTCCCGAGAATTTCTGAAAGAAAACGGAACACAAAGATATTTCCCGAGAATTTCTGAAAGAAAACAGAACACAAAGATATTTCCTGAGAATTTCTGAAAGAAAACGGAATTAGCACAAAGAGAGAAAAAAATTCTAGATGAGAATTCGGAGTTGAACACAGTTTCCTTTAATGAAAGGAATAGAAGATTAGCAAACCACTCACCCCAGTAATATTCGACTAACGACTCGTGATAACTACACCTCACTGCTCAATACTGAAATGAATAAGAAAATGTACTTGTACTTAGCTTATATGGTGTTGTGTGATGTCGTCATTTCCTCTCTCTCTTGATGTTTGGGTGAATGTTTTCGGTCCGATTTCCTCTCTCTCTCTCTTGATGTTTGGGTGAATGTTTTCGGTCCGATTTCCGTTGAATGTAGTGCTTCCTGGATATATTTTGTAATCGTTGAACGTCAGTCCTTGATTTTCTTAGGATGTTGATTGAAGATCCAGTTCATCAGTTTGTATGTATAACATTCATTAAATGTTTCATTCTTCGATGGACTATGATACTTAGTCAAAATTGTAGATTCATTACTGTTGATTTCTTGAAGATCTTTCTCTGGTTTTTAGAGTTTTATTCGCTGATTCTTGAAGATCTTTCTCTGATTCTTAGAGTTTTATTCGTTGATTCTTGAAGATCTTTCTCTGATTCTTAGAGTTTTACCGCTGCCACCATTTATTAGTGTGCTACTGTTGTTAACACACATTGAGTATGTTAGTTGGGATATTACATCTTCAAGTAAAGTCAATCAAGTTAACTTTAAAATGGTTTATTCTTTAAAAATAACAGTGTTAACATCTTCATCACAGGAGTATAGCTGGTTTGGTCGGATGACCATTCCATATGATGTATTGATAAGAACTGGCTAAAATATCGATATCACAGATATTGTAGAGTCAGTTATCTCAGCATTTAAACACATAATGTAAACTAAACATTAGTATAGGAAGACACCTGCATCCGGTGGCGACACAACTCCTTCTCACGGTTCGTATTTGTGTTTATTCTTCATAAAAATGTTACATTGCTGATATATTCCATACGCATCCGGCTATGATCTGACTACAGCACTTCTCACACTAGCTTCTAATTCCACAATGACGTATTACGTCATGTGTTTTAAACATGTAATATATGATTATTACATATATATATATATATATATATATACATATATATATTTATGTATATATTATATATATATATATATATATATATATTTATATATATATATATATATATATATATATATACAGTATATATATATATATATATATATATATATATATATATATATATATATATATATATATATATATACAGTATATATATATATATATATATATATATATATATATATATATATATATATATATGTATATATATATATATACAGTATATATATATATATATATATATATATATATATATATATATATATATATATATATTTATATATATACATGCATATATATTCATATATATATATATATATATGTGTGTGTATATATATTTTTATATATATACATATATATATATGTTCATATATATATATATATTTTTATATATATACATATATATATGTTCATATATATATATATATATATATATATATATATATATATATATATATATATATATGTTCATATATATATATATATATATATATATATATATATACATATACATATACATACATACACATACATACATGCATATACATACATATATACATAGCATATACATACATATATACATACACATTGGTGTGTACTTTCAAAAGTTGGGTAACCTAATATACTGTTCATAATACAAAATATATAATTAGATAAGTTTCTTTTGCATGTATGACCTTAGCAGCTGCGATGCAAAATCTGTTAATCTGCCAGAGTAAATCTGTCCTCCAAGCAGTTTCTGTCAATTTCAATTAACGATAAGCAAAGTTAAACCATTAGGGTTGAAACTTGAAGTGATTGTAACAATGAGGGGACCTAGAGGAAAGCACTTAAGAGTCCAGGAGTTCTAGGTAGGCCAACAAAATCCTGAGACAGCCTTTGATTTCTCATTCATAGAAGACATGTGGTTACTTTTGGATTTCACACTTAATATACATTATGTGAACGCATCCCATACTTGTAAATCATTTTATAATTGAATAGATATTAATGAGGGTTATTACTAACGATCATAAGAGTGTTTTTGTAATTGATGTAGGGATTTACCGACCACAGGACGGTCTGTAGATGAATATGATACGTTTGCATGGTCCGTGGATTGCTTTTAGCCTACCGCTCGCAATTACCAGTTATAAAATCTGCTACGTTGTGTTGGGGTTGATATAAAGTGAGTGGGTCTAAAAATCGGTCATTTGTTCTGACTTCCTTGTCAAAAGTCATCGTAGGATGAGAGCTGATGTTTCTATTTTTATTTTGGTTTTCGTTTTGACGCTCTAATTCTTTTGTCGTATCCTATTGCCTCTGTTCTTCAGATAACAAATCTATTTATATATTAAATTTGTTAATTTTATAATGTATATATCATCCTAAAAACAAGAATATGGTCTTCTTCACCGGTTTAGGAAACCAGTTGTTTATATTGAAGAAATTTCTGTACGCAGCACATTGAGTATGGTCCCATTGGTGTAATTCTTGGTCGAATTATAGTTGAATGGATAGTAAGAGGGGCTTCGAAGTGATACAGTATATCAGTGAACTTATGTGAGGGTTGGAATGCGAATCATTAAAGTTTCTGTGAACTTAGAGGAGTTTCTTAATCACATAAATATTCCTATTGTTTAAATTTTGACTAGTCTTAATTGTCCAGCGCGTAGGGATGTTCTGTATGTTCTGATTACATGAATGTATGTTTTGAATTATTTGCATCAAGTTATTTTTCTTGACATTGTATGACTCGATATGAATAAATCAGTGATTTATGGCGTAGATAGGTTTAAGAACCGGTTTTATTTATCTATTTTTTCACGAAAAGTTGTAATATGTTTTTATGACGGGTAAATTTCAATTTTTACGAAAGCGTTGAACTTTACTGTAATATTAACATAATTAGTTATCAATTTGGCTGTTTATGATGCGGCCTATCATTACGTTTTCAGTGGCATACAACTAGTCATTCCCGTGATTAGTTTCTCTGGTTTAGTAGGTCCTCAAGTTTTAGCAAATATTATGTTTATGTAATTATGTATATTAATTGATTATATGAGAAAAGATACTTGGAATGCATCCATTTCATGGGTTTAGCCTTTACGGATAGAGATGTTTCGAGATCGATGTTATTTATTATCTATCCAGTCCTAATCATCCTGTTGAGTGGATCGGAAAATTTCAAATTTCTGCTGTTGTTGTCCAAGTTGAAGAATCTCGTTTAAATTAGTTTGTGTTTCTGGCCGGGAATTTGTATGTAAATATATATATATATATATATATATATATATATATATATATATATATATATATAAAGTGAAATATGCAAAATCTTAATGACAAGCGTTCAATTCTTATAATAATGGTTGATGGTTTTTGGAAGCCTATGGGAAACGTCCCTGCCTGGTGATCTGCTAGACTGTGGTTCGAGTCACTCTCAACTCGACAGATTCTTGTAATGTCTGCAACGTCATCATCCTTTTAAGCTAATGATAGGGATTTGTGTGAGCCTATAGGGTTAACTGCTGGGTCATTGGTAGTCATTTTCTGGCCCTCCCTGGTCTTAGCATGGATGAAGAGGAACCTTGGATGCTGATCATATGGATATATGGTCGGTGTCAAGGGCATTGTCAGTCCCTCGCCTCTGCCATTCTTAAGTGACCTTAAAAGTCACTTGATGTTTTGACTGTAGCGAGGAGCACATGAATAGTTGTTCACAAAGCTATCCAAATTTCTTAATATTCTCCAAGTTAGAGAGGCATCACAATCAAATGATTATATAGTTCATCGCGAAATTTACTATTTGGGTGACTACTGGTTAATGCCAAGATGTTTTTTTTTTTTACTTTATTAGTCACACTGTATAGCGTAATCGGCTGCTTGTATCAACTTTCCCCCTCTATTTCTAATCCTTGCACCATCTTCCCCCTGTCCCAGCCCACCCGCATCCATCCTTCTGTTCTTATCTCTCTTGAATGGTTTCTTCTGCTCCCTTATTACTAGACTCTTATGCCTGTCCAGTGGTGATATATATATATATATATATATATATATATATATATATATATATATATATATATATATATATATATATATACACACATACATATTATATTTGTATATATGTTTATATATCTTTCCGGCCACGCTCATGGTGTAGAGGGAGTTATCATACCCTGATGAGAATGGGGGTACCACGAGAGGTACACTTGAACACCAGAGTCTCCTCAAATTGCCGAAACCTCGTGTTTTAGTTAGGAATGGTTGGGGGGGGGGGTAGGGTGGGTTGAATCTGTGTGTGCATATCTATCGAAATATTTACGCATCATTTAGAACAGATTGGGTTCGCTAGTAAAAAAGAATTGACAATACTGGAATCAACGTGAAAACGAAGCAATAAATGATGAGGAAGAAAATCCCTCTGGGACAGTCGAGCGAAAACCCGGAGAGCTTTCTCGACCTCCATTACCGTCGCCATTATCAAGGCATTAATGGCTGTGACCTGACAGGAAGTTCCAGTTTCACCAGAATAGATGCCCACCAAAACGTCAGCCGTCAAGCCCAACCCTCCACTGTGGTGCCCAACTACAGCAGTGCCCTTCCAAGTAAACAGCTTAAACTCACTGTCCTGGGATGGATGGGATCGATCTGCTGCCACGTGAATGCTAGGTGAAAACGTTACCTCTGTCTAGCCATTAGGCTAGTGTAACCAAAGTTACTGAAAGTAACTATTTAAATATATGCAAGTGCATTCTGTTAACAAGTTCATCCAAAATAGTACTTATTCACATTTAATAAGATTTTAAGGGTTGCTTATGAGCAGCAGAGCTAAGGGAAAATTTATTGTCCTTTCTCATAATGCCCTAGAAACTGAAGCTAATCAGCGCTCGGACTGACTGACAATGGCTTCCATTGATTCATTATTTAGACTTATGGGCCGCTGCAAACCCTCATCCCTAAGTCACACGAACAGTGTTCATCAGTAAACACTATTGTTAGCCGCCATGAGCGTGGCTTGAACCTGGGGTCTGGGGTCCACAGATATTGAGTGTCCGACGTATCCATTAGGTTACAGCAACGTTGTAGCTTATTGGAAACGTCTGTGTCTAGCGCTTTGTTGGACGGGGGTTCGAGACACGCTCAAGCTCGATAGTTTCTTGGTATTTTAAAAGAAAACTTTAGATCGAAAAAGATTTTTATTAAATTGACTATATTGTGAGTGTAGAGCTTCGCATTCCTCATGTTAAATATCAGCGAAGTCTTAGAGTAGTGGCTCATCTTCGCTTACTGTCTTTGGTAACAACATTTCAAATTCAGTGCCAGCCTCCTCTGTCTTATTCTCTTTTCTTTTCATTCATTCTGCAATCATTCTTGATCTCGACTCTTATTTCCCAACCGGATCTCTCAACTCTCGCCATCGTGAATTAGAATCCAACATTCATCGGTTTCTATTGAAGTAGTTCTTTGTCTTCTATTCCACTCGTGATTGATATCCGTATTCATCTTCTTCTTCTTCTTCTTCTTCTTCCTCTCTCTCTCTCTCTCTCTCTCTCTCTCTCTCTCTCTCTCTCTCTCTCTCTCTCTCTCTCTCTCTCTCTCTTTCTTAATAGAATCACTTACGCACTGTTTGACTTCTATTTTCCATCTTATTGCTAGAACTGAAAATTTTTTATTTTGACAAATTGATAAAACCTTCGTCAAATTATGATAGGAAGCACATCAGATATCTTTACCATTCAATTTGCATGAGAGAGAGAGAGAGAGAGAGAGAGAGAGAGAGAGAGAGAGAGAGAGAGAGAGAGAGAGAGAGAGAGAGAGAGAGAGAGAGAGAGATGAATATTGCTTTCCTGCAAATTTTCCTTGAATTCACTGTAAGGGAAAAATTCCATAGAAAGAAAGAAAGAAGTGGCGACAAGATACTTACAGTGAAAAAGCTCTAGCATCACAAGTGTCTTCCTTATGTTTTTCGTGAGATAATGAAAGCTGCCTGGCTCCCACGAGAGACTGTTCCCATTTGTCAAAACAAACGAGGAAGTTACGAGTGGTAACGCAGGTTTCAGCTATCCTACGTTTATCTGGGAAAGACACAAACACCCAGGGTCTACCTACGGCCACATTCCCTGTCCCTCAAATGGGAACGGAAAATAGACAGAATAAAGAGCTGTCGGCCATATATTATAAATGTTTTAACAGAGAGAGAGAGAGAGAGAGAGAGAGAGAGAGAGAGAGAGAGAGAGAGAGAGAGAGAGAGAGAGAGAGAGAGAGAGCGAGCTTCATTTGCATGTCTTTGCTGTGAATTTTATTATATCTATTAATGCCGTTGGATTCATAGTAGAATATGTTTTTATTTAATAGTTTATTTTAGCTGCTTCAATAAACTGCATAAGGCCATCACTATTCAGTACCAAGGATTTTGTGAGTAGAATGCATTGAACGTTCCACAGAGTGTTTGGCTCTAAAATGATTTGTTATAATCTTGTGTCAACTGATAATGTCAGTGCCATATATATATATATATATATATATATATATATATATATATATATATATATATATATGTATATATATATATATATATATATATATATATATATATATATATATATATATATATATATATATATATATATATATACGAGTATATATATGTGTGTGTGTGTTCCTGTAAATATACGTGTTCATATGGACTCCTTTCTGTTCTGTTTGTATGCAATTACGTGGAAGTGCTTTCAACAACTTATAAAATCGTGCTCAACATTCTGCCTATTTATGATGCAGAAGTTGAAAGTCTGTAGGTGTAGAGAGTCTCGTAAAATTAGTGTCCTAAGAGGGATTTGTTATCAAAGGGCCGGAAGGGCCAAAGAATCCCTTCAGGAGCCTCAGTGTTTAACGACACCTTTTACATTTGGAAGTTGTTTCTGTTTTGATTGTAACTGTCTCTTTCCCTTTGTGACTTTCATTGGACACTTAAGAATGTGTGCTTTCGATTGGCGGAGATGAAGAGGATAATTCTTGTATTCTAACAGTGTGCTTACTACACGATATTGAGTATACATTATTATGTATATTTTGGCTGTGATGCATGATTTTTATTACAGAATTAGTAACAGCAGAGGCTGCAGAACAGAATAAACTTTATAGATAGGTATTACAAAATTCTATAAATTGTATATTTTAAACATATTTAGAAAATCAATTTGTACTCTTGTCTACTGTACCTATGGACTCTCAGCCATCTTAAAATGGTTTTGAATAGATAAAGTTAGCGAAGATAAACAGTTTATTCTCCTTTTTTACGTCATTTAATTAGACTATCTTGGGTCTCGCATTCTCTTTCTAGCAGTGATTGCCCACAAAAGAATAACTTTGTGACGATTTTACATTTCAATTCTAAAGAGAAATAGTGGCCATTTTCATGGGCTAAAATCAATTTTAAATTAAAGCAAAGGACGCTTTAGTTCTCGGCATCAATGGGGAAAATAAAATTAAAATTATTAAAAAATAATTGAAAATTTCTATTATTTTTTGTAGAACTTTAAGGTTTCCCCCTTTTTTGTGTAGGGTTTGATTTGGTTTTTACCCTCCACTATATAAATCATTTTGGTAAATGATTTTTTTAACGTAAGTAATTTTCATAAATTGGTTTTAGCTTCCAATTTCAAATAAAGATCCATAAACAAATAAAGAAAAAACTGATATGAATTCATTAAGTTGTTACTGAAGAGTAAATGCAAGCTAGAAAATATCAGATTGGTTTATTTGAAAATTATGTGAAGATGAAGGATTCTAATTGCTTTGGAAATATGATTAATCATTGAATTGTATATAATACTTTTCTTCCCACAATAACTTGTCAGTTGATCAAGAGATATTTTCAAGCTTTCTAAGTTCACTTTTGCAAATTCAGTAATCAATTTTTCATTTTGAAATTTCGTGAAAGTTAACTCCCCATTTGGTCTTCTATCTTAGAAAGAAAAAAATGATAACCTTGTGTTGGAAGATTGAAAGAAAAAATCTGTGACATGGAAGCAATGGGAATTTCTTGGGGCGTAGTGGATGCTTCAGTGTTAGTCAGAAGTTTAAAAAGAACAAATCTAGATAATATTGTCTCCATAGTCAAGCACCATTAGAATCTGCAATGTTGTAATCCAGAAGGTGAAATACATATTCATTACGTGGGAGAAATAAGCATATGCTCACAAAATGCATTATTATTATTATTATTATTATTATTATTATTATTATTATTATTATTATTATTATTAATAATAATATGATAATAATAATAATAATAATAATAATAATAATAATAATAATAATAATAATAATAATAATAATAGCCAAGCCACAAGACTATTTCTAAAAACACGATGTAAGTGAACGAAAAGTAACATCTCTCTCTCTCTCTCTCTCTCTCTCTCTCTCTCTCTCTCTCTCTCTCTCTCTCTCTCTCTCTCTCTCTCTCTCTCACCCAGATTAACTGCAGTGGGCAAAGCTTTTTGGAGAAAAGAGAAAACATTTTACCGTTGTTCTTCCCATAGGAAGACAGTTAGTGATTTGCGTTAAAGCTTTTAATCCTGAGACACTAAACTTGTCTCATAGGTATTTCTTAAACTTAGTTTTTAATCGTTTGTGTTATTATATAGACTTCACTGAACGCTAAAGAGTATTTAAGTTATATTTTTCCATCTCTTGACGGTTAGGTTATAGCTTTGCTAGAATCATTCATAGTCAGTTGTCTACCATTTGTTTTGGTCAATTATATCCATGGTCTTGTACAGTAGAGTTCAAATTTGAAGGTATTGCTAAAGCATAAATGGGTTTCTCGCAAGAAGGTATAAGGAGATTTTGTTTTTTTTATGATATTCCCTATATAATGAATAGATAGTCGTGGTATGACAATGAAACAATATTTAAGAGATTTTGTAGATTTGAGAACAAAGCCTTCAAAACGGTATTGGGAGTTAAATGGCAGGACAAGATTAGAAATGGAACTATGAGAGAGATTACTCGAGTACCCTATGGGATGAAATCATGGTGAAGGGTAGATGGAGATGGTTTGGGCATGCTCTTCGCACTTCCCAAGAGACATTGGTTAACAAAACTTTTATCTGGACTCCACAAGGCACTGAATTAGTTGGAAGACCCACGGCTACATGGCTGAGGAGTATGAATCTTGAAGTAGATGATGATGAATGGATAAGTATTGATTTAAATGCACAAGATAGAGACGACTAGCGAAATCTCACCGAGGCTCTTTGCATTAATGGTGTAGTAGATGATGATGATATTATTTCTGATCATGCTCAGCTCTCCCCGTCCCAAGGGAATGGGAGAGAGGAACTAGTCGTACCCTGGTGAGAGAGGGATACGTGAGTGTGCTTATCTATGTAGATATTTAGCTGTCTATATTGACGGGTCGCTTACACTATTATACTATAAACATGTAATATTTACTGAACCCTATTTGACTTTCGAACTCTAGTTGGCTAATTTCCATATTCATTTAGAAGTTTAGCAATATTCTGTTATTGTAGAGTGAGGCGTCGTACTTATTTCGTGTAGAAACTCGATTGCAGAATGCTTTGAATGATGAAGCGAAAGAGGTGACATTTCACCTTCCGTTTCAGTCTCATTTCGGAGTAAGTCAGTTCGAAATACAATTTGAAGTTGCCAAGATTTCCTTAAGGGTTCACTGGCAAGTTAATTTACCGTCTGACTGTCGTGCATTTTTACCAATCCATTTCAACGGCAGATAGCATTTACAAAGAGAAAATTGACGTTCGATCGTGTGTGTTGAGTAACCAGAAGTAAGGTTTTTTTATTTAATAATTAGTATACGCGACCCATCAAAAATGACTGCTAAATATTTAGACAGATATACACAGATTCAACCTTTCCCCTCTCTCCCTTTCCTCGGAGTACCGCCAGGGCATGACTACTCCTTCTCCTCCCTACCCCAGGGACGGGGAAAGACCGAGTAATTATACGTCTGGCAATGCCACTGAACGTGACCAGGAGAAAAATATATGTATATAAATTATATATATATATATATATATATATATATATATATATATATATATATATATATATATATATATATATCTATATATATATGTATGTATGTATGTATATATATTATATATACACACATATACAGTATATATATATACATATATATATATATATATATATTATATATATATATATATATATATATATATATATATAATATATATATATATATTCAGACACTTTCTCTTTATTATATAGGGAAGATTATTTTCTCAAAACTTTATTTAGAATTCGACCTGCTGTTGATAGTCTTCCTCATTCATGACATTTCATTCGAAAGAGAACAAGCAACCAAATGAAGTTTCAGACTCAAATGTAATCATAAATATACAGAAGTCCGAACATATACCTATTCATAGTAAAAGCTTTGCTTAACGAGCCTGAATATCAAAGTAACTAGACGAAAAATTTTGCGTTTCACTGTATTATTAATTTCTAGTTCGTTTAGAAGAGCCTAAAATCTTTATTTTCCGTGAAATGTAAAACAATGACAATGATTGAATTAACCAAAGAAATGAGGATCAATCAAAACAGCTGTATCAGTAACTATATTTAAAGGTTTATTGGTTGCTCATGAATGACAAAGGCAAGGAACGGTAACAACGCCCTAACAAGAGAATGCCCTAGAGACTGACCATATATACAGATGATCAGTGACTAAGCCCCCCTCTCCATTAAGCTAGGACCAGGCAGTGTCTGCTGATGACTCGGCAGGTAGACCTAGAGGCTTCTCCAATCCACCATTTCTTAGTTCACAAGGATGGTGAGGCTACAGACACTACAAGAAACTATCGAGCTTGAGGATTTCTCGAACCCCCGTCCAAGACATCGCCAGGTAGGGACGTTTCCAATAGGCTTCTAAGAGTCTGACTTTTACTAAAACTCTGACGAGATCAAATGTAAACGTTTCCAGAAATCATAACTGGACTTTTCGAAAGTCCTTTAATAACGAATAGATGTAGAATCAGTTCCGCACAAAAAGGAAAACGAAGTCACCATATCCATCAGGGAAGAGGACGCACTCGTTTATTACGTGATTACTCATCGCTCCCATTCCCTCATTTAATGTTCCTGACGGTGGAATGTTTTTTTGATTAATTGAGGAAACGGGCGTTCCTATTTCTCATTCTTTTATATTCCTTAAGGCCTTTGGGTTATAATTTTTACGAATGGTTTTATCATCCTCATAGAATTCAGTATGCCTTAATGGATTTGTGTGTCTTTAATTACTTGCATAATTTCTTTGTGTGTGAGTAGGTATATTTCTGATGCAGGGACATGCTATAATGTACGTATTAGGGTGATCAATTTTCCGCGTATGTATATATATATATATATATATATATATATATAATATTATATATATATATATATATATATATATATATATATATATATATATATATATGCGTTCACATTATGGTGAGGTTGTCACACACACATACATAAACACATGTATATATGCATATACACACTTAGGTGTATATATATATATATATATATATATATATATATATATATATACATATATATATATATATATATATATATATATATATATGTATGTATGTACGTCGACGAGAAACTGTGTGTTCATCTCCTCACAAACAGCTGCACTTCTCTATTTATTTGGGCATTGAACTGCTTACACAGCGTTACGCAAGAGATTTGGATGGGAGTAATACAGTTTGTGATGAAGTTCAATGACTTTCTGGCTGAGATCTAGTAATCCGAGAAGGCTGAAACTCCGGAAGACTATTATTACCAACTTCATAACTGTTCATAAATAGGTTGATGCAGATGGAGAGGGAGATGCCAATCCTGATATTATTCCTACCGGATGGATTTGCTTAGGTTCGCATTTGTAATTCAAACTGTTTTCGACCTCCATCTTTAGAATGGGAAAATCTCTCTCTCTCTCTCTCTCTCTCTCTCTCTCTCTCTCTCTCTCTCTCTCTGGGTTGGGTGGGTTATTTATAACGAAAGTCTTCTGTATCCTCGAATCTCAAAAATCATCTTAAAAGATCACAAAAAATTAAGAGATGATGTTATGCTAGAAACACATGTTGATTATATTGGTTATGGATGAATCAGCCCAATGTGTCGCAATTAGATTATCAAATTATATATATATAGATATATATATATATATATATATATATATATATAGATATATATATATATATATATATATATATATATATATATATATATATATATATATATATATATATACCATACTCTTATAAATTAAGGGGAAATGTTGTATTTATGACTCTCAAGTCAACTTCCTACAAGGAAGCGGTTATTTTTATCATGTGGAATATGATATTAATAGGTAAATCGCAGTCTTTGGAACGGTAGAACATATTTTTATATATCCAAGTGCAGACGCTCGTGAAGATTTGCCTGCGTAGTTGTTCATCTGCAAAAACTAGAAGTGTTATTTTATTTTATTTAAGAACTGAAAATGTCTTTAGAGAAGATGTTTTCATATTCCCTCTATGTTTCTCTCACTAACTAATAGCAGCATTCCGCTTGCAAAATTCTTTCATCTCATTTCCTATGTATCAAGGTTCTAGAATTCTTACTACATGTATATTCTTTATATATTTGTTTGACATAAAGACACGTACAATGAGTCTCGGAGAGAATTTATTTAGAATTTTCCCAATGGAGTCAAAGAAGAGCGTTGTTATTCTTCTTTGCCATCTTCTTTTTGAAGCCCGTTCATGAAGGGCAGAGGCAAGGAATAGTAGCCCAACTCTGCACCCAAGCTAGGACCAGGGAGAGCCAGACAGTGGCTTCTGATGACTCAGCAGGTAAAAAATTATTCCCCCCAAACCTCCCATCATTAGCTCACTAAGATTGATGAGGTTGCGGACACTACAAGAAACTATCGATCTCAAGCGGGACTCGAATCCCAGTCCGGCAATCCGTAGGCAGGTACGTTTCCAATAGGCAACCGCAACACCTATTGTTGTTATTGTAACAGCAATTTCGTATAGAAAGGGAAACTCATGTCAAGTGCGAGCGAACATAGAAATTATATTGGTTATATTAAATTTTATATTGGTTGTACTCTCTGTGAGTCAATGTTTTGCAATATTATTTGGTGGAAGCGTTGGAAATAGTTGCAGTAAGCAGTAAGTGCAAGACACCATTTACTAGACTAAAGGCAATTTGGGGATGCCGACTTCCTCCAGCAAGGCAGCATTAGTATGCAAGGGGTTAATTCAGATATTTTTTCCTGACTGTTGGGTTCATTTGAAAAGATTTTAGTCATGAAGGAATTTCTAATTTTGGTTGTGGCATTTGATTTTTTCTTTTTCTTTTTATAAAGTTTTGTACATGTCACATTTAAATGTTGAGCTCGATTGGAGTAGTTTTATTAAAAGTACATAAGGTAATTCAAAAATTATGACTTTTTATTTGGAATTATGATGTGACTTAGTTTAATGCGTTAATGCTGCTTTGAAGTTGACTTATGAAGTCTCTTCCATACAAGCATCAATTGACCAAAGATAATTTAGGAAATTAGTTGGTATTTTCTTGGCATGCGTCATTTCTTAAATCCTCATACCGTTTTTTTTTTTTTTTTTTTTTTTTTTTTTTTTTTTTTTTTCCCCAAGAAATTCTCTGCCTTTACTATTGAATATAAATTTCGGTTACAGGTGGGTTGTTCTCATAAGTATTTATACATTATGAGATTAGTAAGAGGGTTCCAGGTCATTACTTCTCTCCAGTAATTGTCAAAATATTTTAAGCATCTAAACAACAAGATACTTTTTGTGTATAAAATTCTATAATTTGTCGCAGAAGACAAGAAAGAAACGTTTTTTTGGGGGGAAGGATGTAACATAAACTAATGATTGAACATGCGTGAC
>NW_027168505.1:112500-137500 GCF_036898095.1 Palaemon carinicauda | reverse complement strand
CGCCGCGCGAGCTGTGGTTCCCCCGCCGCGCGAGCTGTGGTTCCCCCGCCGCGCGAGCTGTGGTTCCCCCGCCGCGCGAGCTGTGGTTCCCCCGCCGCGCGAGCTGTGGTTCCCCCGCCGCGCGAGCTGTGGTTCCCCCGCCGCGCGAGCTGTGGTTCCCCCGCCGCGCGAGCTGTGGTTCCCCCGCCGCGCGAGCTGTGGTTCCCCCGCCGCGCGAGCTGTGGTTCCCCCGCCGCGCGAGCTGTGGTTCCCCCGCCGCGCGAGCTGTGGTTCCCCCGCCGCGCGAGCTGTGGTTCCCCCGCCGCGCGAGCTGTGGTTCCCCCGCCGCGCGAGCTGTGGTTCCCCCGCCGCGCGAGCTGTGGTTCCCCCGCCGCGCGAGCTGTGGTTCCCCCGCCGCGCGAGCTGTGGTTCCCCCGCCGCGCGAGCTGTGGTTCCCCCGCCGCGCGAGCTGTGGTTCCCCCGCCGCGCGAGCTGTGGTTCCCCCGCCGCGCGAGCTGTGGTTCCCCCGCCGCGCGAGCTGTGGTTCCCCCGCCGCGCGAGCTGTGGTTCCCCCGCCGCGCGAGCTGTGGTTCCCCCGCCGCGCGAGCTGTGGTTCCCCCGCCGCGCGAGCTGTGGTTCCCCCCGCCGCGCGAGCTGTGGTTCCCCCGCCGCGCGAGCTGTGGTTCCCCCGCCGCGCGAGCTGTGGTTCCCCCGCCGCGCGAGCTGTGGTTCCCCCGCCGCGCGAGCTGTGGTTCCCCCGCCGCGCGAGCTGTGGTTCCCCCGCCGCGCGAGCTGTGGTTCCCCCGCCGCGCGAGCTGTGGTTCCCCCGCCGCGCGAGCTGTGGTTCCCCCGCCGCGCGAGCTGTGGTTCCCCCGCCGCGCGAGCTGTGGTTCCCCCGCCGCGCGAGCTGTGGTTCCCCCGCCGCGCGAGCTGTGGTTCCCCCGCCGCGCGAGCTGTGGTTCCCCCGCCGCGCGAGCTGTGGTTCCCCCGCCGCGCGAGCTGTGGTTCCCCCGCCGCGCGAGCTGTGGTTCCCCCGCCGCGCGAGCTGTGGTTCCCCCGCCGCGCGAGCTGTGGTTCCCCCGCCGCGCGAGCTGTGGTTCCCCCGCCGCGCGAGCTGTGGTTCCCCCGCCGCGCGAGCTGTGGTTCCCCCGCCGCGCGAGCTGTGGTTCCCCCGCCGCGCGAGCTGTGGTTCCCCCGCCGCGCGAGCTGTGGTTCCCCCGCCGCGCGAGCTGTGGTTCCCCCGCCGCGCGAGCTGTGGTTCCCCCGCCGCGCGAGCTGTGGTTCCCCCGCCGCGCGAGCTGTGGTTCCCCCGCCGCGCGAGCTGTGGTTCCCCCGCCGCGCGAGCTGTGGTTCCCCCGCCGCGCGAGCTGTGGTTCCCCCGCCGCGCGAGCTGTGGTTCCCCCGCCGCGCGAGCTGTGGCTCCCCCGCCGCGCGAGCTGTGGCTCCCCCGCCGCGCGAGCTGTGGCTCCCCCGCCGCGCGAGCTGTGGCTCCCCCGCCGCGCGAGCTGTGGCTCCCCCGCCGCGCGAGCTGTGGCTCCCCCGCCGCGCGAGCTGTGGCTCCCCCGCCGCGCGAGCTGTGGCTCCCCCGCCGCGCGAGCTGTGGCTCCCCCGCCGCGCGAGCTGTGGCTCCCCCGCCGCGCGAGCTGTGGCTCCCCCGCCGCGCGAGCTGTGGCTCCCCCGCCGCGCGAGCTGTGGCTCCCCCGCCGCGCGAGCTGTGGCTCCCCCGCCGCGCGAGCTGTGGCTCCCCCGCCGCGCGAGCTGTGGCTCCCCCGCCGCGCGAGCGTCAGCAGGGGACCCAAACCGCGCGAGCGTCAGCAGGGGACCCAAACCGCGCGATTGAGAGCAGAGTAAACCCTCCGCGCCAGCGAGAGCGGGGGAGCCCCTCCACGCCAGCGGGAGCGGGGGAGCCCCTCCGGGCCAGCGAGAGCGGGGGAGCCCCTCCGAGCCAGCGAGAGCGGGGGAGCCCCTCAGCGCCAGCGGGAGCGGGGTAGTCCCTCCGCCCCAGCGAGAGGGGGGGAGCCCCTCCCCCCCAGCGGGAGCGGGGATCCCTCTGTCCCAGCGGGAAGGGGAGAGCCCCGCCGGCCCAACGTTATAGAGTTCCTGTATGAGGCTTAGTTTTAACAAATTTGATACTCATGAAGCCTTTTTGGAAATCCAAAAGTCTTCAGGATCTGAAATAGTCTTCAAAAGTTTCCCAACTCCTGTTTCGGCTGAAAGTAATGAAAGTAAAGCATTTTGCCTTTAAAAATTTCAGAGAGTGCAATATGATTGAATCGCTTTTGTATTTAGGCACTAAGAATCAGGTTTTCTTGCATGTATTTTGTTTAAGATATGTGAGAGAGAGAGAGAGAGAGAGAGAGAGAGAGAGAGAGAGAGAGAGAGAGAGAGAGAGAGAGAGAGAGAGATGCTAATAAACTGAGTGCAATATGTAAAATGAAGGATTATGTATGGGTTGCTTTTATTTGTCATAGATAAATATGAGTGTATGAATAGATAATTCATACCTGAAATTTTAGATACTCATTCGTATGATTAGAAATGATGATCAGAAAGTAAAAAATGAAATAATATATCCCATCATCATATTATGGTATTTTGATCGATGTTAGATTCTCCCATGAAAAGTTTAATCTTTCTTTGTGGGAGGTTTCCTACGCACTAACCCATCCATTAAAAGGGTCTTTGAAAGATGTCTTATCTTACATGCATAAATAAAGAACTAATTAAAGAAGAACTAATTGTTTTACTTTAGTAAAGAAAGAGGGGATCGCGTGCGAAAAATATTGTAGTCTTAAAAATGTACGTTGAGTAGATAGATTAATTAGGTAATTAAGATTAATTAAGAAAATAAGTATATAGAAGGGAAGTACCCGTGAATATGGCTTAACATGAACAATGAAGTATTGGAGATAACTTGATAAACCAGAAGTCAATTTAAACATGTGAACACTGTATTCGTACAGAAAATAAAGTAAAAGGGGAGGGAAAAGTAATGCGGAAATAGGATAAGGTATCGGACGGTTAGAGTAAGGGTCGGAGACGCAAATGTCTTGGGAGTCTGAAAACAGGGAGCAGACATAAGAAAAAAAAAAAAACAAACAAAGAGAAAGGAATTGGAGTGAAATTTTATGTATAAATTGGGGTTCTTAGAGAAAAATAAAAAAAAAAAGGTTTGGAAATGTCCTAGAAAAAGAATTTCCAATGCTTAGCAAGAGGAAAATAAAGAAAAAAAAACAAGGTGAAGGAAAAGAATATAAATGCAGGGGTGAAATATAGAGAGCGATAAGAGGATAGAATGGAAGGAGAAAAGGGAAATTCTTGGTAAGGTAAATTGAGTGAGCAATGTAAACTGAGAAGGAATCATCTTTGATACGTTCAAAGGAAAGAGTAATAATGGTGAGGAAATGGGCCTTTTAGGATATGGGTCTTTACATGGTAGTGGGAGAAGCGAAGGATGAGGCAATGAAAAATCAAAATAAGGAAAATAAACATTGTGTCTTGGATGAAAAGAGGACAGGGAGGCGGGGGGAAGGGGGTTGGTTGATGAACACGAATAG
Organism: Palaemon carinicauda; assembly: GCF_036898095.1. NCBI lineage: Eukaryota > Metazoa > Arthropoda > Malacostraca > Decapoda > Palaemonidae > Palaemon > Palaemon carinicauda. The sequence goes on along the minus strand of NW_027168505.1, from coordinate 133,964 downwards.
GATGACTGGTCTAAAGCTGCACCGTTGAAACTCATGGTGATATTTGAAGGCGTCAGCTTTCCTTATTTTTATTAAAGATTTATATACATATTGATAATAATTATATCATTATCTTGTCAATGTAATGCTAAATGATATGATTTATACTGTCAAATATTTTAATTACTCTTGAGGATAAGAATAGCATTTTTATGTATACTAAAAATAATATTAGGAATGTAAAATTACGACACAATGCTTCCACTTAAGTTTATGTTCACAGGACAAGACTGCCGAAGATCATCAGCTGTAATTATTTGCGTCAAGAATAAAATTGAGTAGTATAAAAGTATTTTTAGTTCTTATCTAGTCTTATTTAACTGGCACCTGTCTCGAAAAACTTCAGAGACTCGATACATTTATTCAAATTTTTGGTATTGAATTCTATATATTTAAGTGTCCCAAATTTAGGAAGGACCTCATAAAGATTAGTTGTCGAAAGGTTCACTGTTTAAAAATCATTCCTCGAGAACGCAAAATTGAAATCAGGCGTTAAAAGATAATTGTTCCAACACGGTTACTTACCTAGAACTACCTTCTTAGGAGTTACTGGTAACTCTACCCAACCGACCAGCTTTTTGTATAGTTTACCCTCTTTCTGTTTTCTAAGGGGTCAACCTCAGGCGTTGTGATATGTGCTTTGAGGCGACCCAGGGTCGGGAAGCTTGCTAGCTCAGGTCGTCGACTCGTCAGTAAGTTTCTGGTCGCGACGTGATCAACATCTCGCCGCGCTCTCTCTTTCCTTGTGCGACCCTTTGTGTCCCCCGATCCTTTGTGCTTACCGCGTGTTACCCACGTGTTTCCCTTTCACTTTCCCTTTGCATCCTTGTGTCTCTTGGTGTATTAGCGTTGCGTTATGGAGCATCCTCGTCGTTGCCCTGGGCCTGTGGCTGGGAAGTCTTGTGGGGCTTTCCTTTCTAAACCTGAGATTGATCCCCACTCCTTGTGCTCCACGTGTAGGGGGAAAGTATGTTCCCCGGCCTCTACATACCCGGAGTGTGCTAACTGGAGTGAGATCCAGTGGGTGCTCTTCAGGACTAAGAAGAAGAAGGCGGCTAAGAAGTCGCCTAAGGACTCCAGTATCTCGTCGCCTGTGGTTTCTCCAGACGTCTCGGCAGACCTTAGCACCCGTCCTTCTTCCCCTACCCAGAGTATGAGACGAGGTAAGTCCGTTGCGGGGAAGAGGCCCATTGCCCTTCCCCAAGAGTCTGATATTCCTGTGGGGGAAGTGTCCAGTGTGGGGTAGGCATGTGTGGGGCCTAAGTGTAGTGCGGGAGTGTGGGTAGGAGGCGAGGTCCTGGTGCCTGCAAGTCCCGTCTCCTCGGAAGATCCTATGTGGGGTAAACCGAGTGTGGATTCTTCCCCAGCATCATGGCGTGTTTCAGGTGCGTCAACCGCCGAGGGAGACACTGAAAAAGGAAGTTCGTCGTCTTCAGACCCCACCACGTGGGTGGCCCCTAGGATTCCCTTCAGGTCTCCCGCTAGAGGAGAAGAAGACGTCGAGCAATGGCTCTATAAAGGACTCGCTCGGTCCCCTCCGGCTCCCTCGTCTCCGCTACCCCCGTGTTTCTGCAGCCTCCCACGCCTGAGAAACGACGAGAATTTCCCCCCTCAGTCTTGGACGTTTCGGGCAGTCTGAGAGATTCGTCCTCATCCTCGTCATCATCGTCGTCATCGGACTCTTCTTCTTCATCGTCAGAGGACGAGGACAGGAACTTTAGCAAGAGGAAGAGGGAGAAATCCCGCAAAAAGAAGAAGTCCCGTTCCCGTTCAAGACATGGTAAGAAAAGATCGAAGTCCTCTAAAAAGAAAGCAAAGAGGAGCAAGTCCAAGGAGTGGGTGAATTTCACAGTGCCCCGGAGCTAGCTGTTTAGGTTTACCACAGCCGCGGCCGCTTCTGGGTGGCACCCTAGAGCCTCGCCTTCTGTTTCTCATTCTCCTACCTCCTCCTTCGGACCAGTCGCCCGGCAAGAGGGGTCGATCCGGGCCCCCCGTGTAGTGACTAACCCAACGGTGGCCTCCGCTTCTTCTTCCCTTAGGAAGGATGTACGAAGTATGAAGGAAGGCTTAGTGTCAACCACGGGCACCTTGGGGGCCTTCCTAAAGCACCAAGGGCGCCCATCGGTCCGCATGGATCCCCCATCCACGGAGTCCCCCGTAGAGCAAGGTACTCCCATGACGGATACCTTTGTCCCCACGGGGCAGCCCATACCACTGGCAGACTCGACCAGGGTTGCCTTTCCCACCGTCACGGAGTCCCCCCTACGGAGGAACTGGTGACGGAAGACCTGGTGGAAGGAGGGGAGTGCTCGTGTGACGACATCTCCTACCGTAAGGTTCTGGCCCTAATTCGTCGGCATCACCGATTGGGTGAACCTAAGCCCTCAGCTGCAAAGGCCGTGCTCTCCGGACTGTCCAGAATGATCGACAGCCCGGTGCAACAAAAGCCTTCATTGTCTCTCCCTCTCGCTCCTGACGTGGGGATGGAGCAAATAGATGAATACCTGGCAGGACTGGCGGAGGCCCCCAGAAGCCTGAGTTCCACCAAGCTTCTTCCGGGCCTAAAATCACAGAAACGTTCTTATGTCCCAGAAGGGCATCGCGGTGGACCCTGTGCGGTAGAAGCAGCGGTGACCTCACTGAACCAGGGAGTCTCAGAAGACAGGGCCTCCACTGCCCCCCGTGTGCTTTTCCCCGTCAGAAGCCTCTCTGATGGAGGACATGGCACAGGACCTTGTCTACGTGTCCTCCTGGTTGGATTGGTGGTCTTGCGCCTTGGTGGGGTTTCAGGCGTCCCACGACCTCTCCCTCCCTGACAATCAGGCCATGCTGAGGGAGCTAGTTAGTTCGGGAGGCAAGGCCTTTAAGTTTTTATCATCCCAGTCTCTGTCTGTGGCTACGAACTGGGTTCTTAGGAAGAGGGATACGGTACTTAGCAAACTAGTGCGGAAGTTACCGGACAGAGAAGCGAGGAGACTGAGGAATTCCTCCGTGTGGGAAAATGACATTTTCCCCATCAATTTGGTGGAGGATACGGTGGAGAAAGTGAGGATAGTGAGAGACGCGGACCCTAGGCCCCCCCTATGAGGAAGTCCGGGTTTAGAAGAGCCTCAGCGGACGTCCCTCACTCCTCCCAGGCCACCCCCTTGCTGCCTCGAAGAGAACCACCGTCAGCTCCTTGGCTTCAAGCCTCTCAGCAGCCCACCCGTAGGACCACCGCAGGCCCTCAGTCAGCCTTTAGACCCTCCTACAGTAACTCTAGGAGAGGTCGCTCTGGCCGCTCCTCAAGAAGGAGGTAGGAAGAAAGGCCCCCTACTCCTACAGGAGCCCCTAGTAGGGGGATGCCTCAGACATTTTTGGTAAGCATGGCGGGATCTTGGTGCGGATCCCTGAACGGTGACGGTCCTGAAGGAGGGCTACAGACTCCCTTTCCTAGAAGAACCTCCCCCTCTCATCCCAGCCCACCGGGCCGAGTGGCTGGTTCCAAAGAACCCCATGAAGAGGTCGACGCTACAGGAGGAAGTAGTGTCCATGATCGCCAAGGGAGCTTTAGAGACAGTGGAGAACCCCGGCCCGGGTTTCTTCAGCAGGCTCTTCCTTGTGGAGAAATCGACAGGAGGATGGAGGCCGGTCATAGACCTCTCAGCCCTCAACAAGTTCGTCTCAAAGACGGACTTCAAAATGGACACCCCCAAGACAGTGCTAGCAGCCTTGAGGGAGGGGGATTTCCTCATGTCCCTCGACCTCAAGGATGCCTATTTTCAAATCCCGTGCACCCCTCCAGCAGGAAGTTCCTCAGAATCAAGTGGGAGTCCAGTGTCCTGCAGTTCAAAACCCTGTGCTTCGGCCTATCGACGGCCCCGCAGGTGTTCACGAGGGTTTTCACCACAATCTCGGCATGGGCGCACGAGAAAGGCATACGACTGATCAGGTACCTGGACGACTGGTTGCTTCTTTCTGCCTCAAGGGAACAACTGAAGAAGCAAGGTGTGATGTTGCTCGACCTCTGCAAGGGATTAGGGATCACGGTCAACCTAGGAAAGTCCCAACTAGTCCCCAGCACCAGAATGACTTACTTGGGGATGGTCCTGGACACCCAGTTAGTAAGAGCCTTCCCCTCAGGGGAGAGGTTAGACAACCTGGAACATATCCTTCAACCCTTCCTGACAGGCCAACCCAGGAGGGCCAAGGACTGGCAGAAGTTACTGGGTCACCTGGTTTCGCTGGAGAAATTAGTACCGCAAGGGAGACTTAGGCTCCGCCCGGTACAGTGGAATCTGAAGGAATCGTGGACCCAAGGCAAAGAGCCCCACAAAATAGTCCCAGTCCTCCCGAAGACGCGAGAGACCCTTCTTTGGTGGAACATCAGGTCGAACACAGAGAAGGGAATGCCCTTCGCCCCCGATCCCCCGGAGATGCTGTTGTTCACGAACGCATCAAAGGAGGGTTGGGGAGCACACCTGCTAGGAGAATCGACAAAAGGGCAGTGGTCCAGCGAGGAGGCGTCTCTCCATATAAACATCCTGGAGATGATAGCGGTTCTGAGGGCGTGTCGACAGTTCGTACACTTCCTGCGAGGAAACACTGTGGCGTTAATGTGCGACAACGCCACAGTAGTGGCGTATGTAAAGAAACAGGGGAGCCTGAAGTCAAGAGTTCTATGCGCCCTAGCCACGGAACTGTTAGAGTGGACGACAGAAGAAGGGATAGAACTGACGGCAAGGTTCATCCCAGGAAAGAGGAACGTGATGGCCGACGGCCTCAGCAGGGCGGGTCAAGTGATAGGTTCAGAGTGGACCCTACACCCGGAGGTAGCTCGGGCAGTCATCCTAATGTGGGACTCCCCAATGATTGACTTGTTCGCCACACGTCTGAATGCCCAACTCCCCGTGTTCTGTTCTCCAGTCCCAGACCCGTCGGTAGGGTTCGAGGACGCCTTCCAACATCCCTGGGACGACCTCGATGTGTACGCCTTCCCTCCCTTCAGTTTGATCAGGCAAGTGTTGAACAGGGTGTGATCAGGCAAGTGTTGAACAGAGTGAGAGTGACGTCCAACCTGTCGATGACTTTGGTAGCGCCCTGGTGGCCGGAGAGAGACTGGTTCGCAGACCTAAAAGAATTAGCTCTTCGTCCTCCTTGGCCACTTCCGGACAGGCCAGACCTCCTGCATCAACCTCACTTTCACAGGTGGCACGAAAACCCTCGATCCCTCCGCCTTCGCGCGTGGAGGTTATCGAGAAGCTACTGAAGAAAGAAGGATACTCATCGAGAACCACGGTAAGGATGTCGAGTTACCTACGGCGTTCCTTGGCAATAGTTTACCAAGCAAAGTGGCCAGTCTTCGTGAAGTGGTGTGCGTCCAAGAACATCAGGCCCTTAGGGTCGTCGATCCAGGACATTGCAGACTTTCTGGTGTACCTGAGAAACGACGTGGGCTTGTCTATTCCGGCCATCAAGGGAGTACGAGCAGCCCTAGGTCAAGTCTTCCTTCTTAGGGGCATTGACTTGGGAGCCTCAAGGCACCCCTCTATGCTCATCCGCAGCTTTGAACAATCATGTCCTCCCCAGGAAGTAAGGGTTCTGCAGTGGGACCTAGCCAGAGTTCTCAAGGTTCTGTCAGAGCCATCCTTTGAACCTCTCAGGGGCGTACTAGACAGAGAACTCACCCTTAAAACAGCATTCCTTTTAGCCCTGGCCTCGGCGAAAAGAGTTAGCGAGTTACACGGCCTCTCTTACGAGGTCTCACACTCCAAAGGGTGGAGAGAAGTTACCTTTAGGTTCGTCCCTAGCTTTGTGGCGAAGACGCAGAACCCGGCATGTTGGGATCCTCGGTTTGATGGTTTTTCGGTGCCAGCCCTCCCTCGCTCCAACAACCCGAAGGATCTACTCTTATGTCCCGTGAGAACAGTAAGGAAATACCTGGAGAGGACCGCAAAATTCCGCCCTCAGATCAAAAATTTATTCTTCTCAACAGGCCGGGTGAAGAAACCGGTCTAAAAGAACTCTGTCTCTTTCTGGCTGCGACAGGCGATAAAGAGGACCTACGAGGCTTCTGGGACTCCTCTCCCAGGAAAACCAAGGCCACATGATATTAGAGGTCTGAGCACCTCCCTGGCCTTCGAGAAAAACATGGCTGTGGGAAAGATCCTGAAGGCAGGGACCTGGTATAGACAGTCCACCTTCACGGAACACTATCTCAAAGATTGCTCGAGAAAATCCTTGGACAGATTTTCCATTGGCCCAATCATTTCGGCTCTTCAAGAGATCTAAGGTCATGGCCCCAGTGTAATCGGGGGTGTTAATGCCAAGAGAGACTAGTTCCTTCATTAACCTTACCCCCCCCCCACCTCTTTCCTTCCTTCCCCGGGCCGTACTGCCCAGGAAGATGTTGAAAAGACCTTAGTCACCTGAAGAAACGTCCTTCAAGAGAACATGTATCGGAGTTGGTTTTGAAAAGGTAAGCCATTAGACACTAAGTGAGTTTTTTGGATAGTTTCCCCTACTTTTCGTGCAGTTTTCTAGTGGTCGTAGAACCAAAACCTCCCTAGAGGTTCCCTCTCTCGCGTGCCTCCCCGTCGGCTTCTGGTCCCTGTAGGATACTCCCACCTCCTAAAGTTTAAGTCTCCTAAGAAGGTAGTTCTAGGTAAGTAACCATGTTGGAACAAATCACAAATTTTTAAGTAATTTGTTTTTTTCCTAACATGCTTACCTAGAACTACCTTTGGGTTATGGCCCACCCATCCTTCCCCGAGAACCTGCAGGTCGCGTAGTACCTGTTCCAACGAAACTTGTATCGGAGTTGGTATTGAAAAGGTAAGCCATTCGACACTAAGTGAGTTTTTTGGATAGTTTCCCCTACTTTTCGTGCAGTTTTCTAGTGGTCGTAGAACCAAAACCTCCTTAGAGGTTCCCTCTCTCGCGTGCCTCCCCGTCGGCTTCTGGTCCCTGCAGGACACTCCCACCTCCTAAAGTTTAAGTCTCCTAAGAAGGTAGTTCTAGGTAAGTAACTGTGTTGGAACAAATCACAAATTTTTAAGTAATTTGTATTTTTCCTAACATGCTTACCTAGAACTACCTTCGGGTTATGACCCACCCATCCTTCCCCGAGAACCTGCAGGGTCGAGTAGTACCTGTTCCAACGAAACTTACTGACGAGTCGACGACCTGAGCTAGCACGCTTCCTGACCCCGGGTCGCCTCAGGGCACATATCACAACGCCTGAGGTTGACCCCTTAGAAAACGGAAAGAGGGTAAACTATACAGAAAGCTGGTCGCTTAGGTAGAGTTACCAGTAACTCCTAAGAAGGTAGTTCTAGGTAAGTATGTTAGGAAAAATACAAATTACTTAAAAATTTGTGATTTTCCTTGTTTATTCTCTAACGATTTCAACACATGAGTTTGCAGAGTATAAATAATCTCTCTCTCTCTCTCTCTCTCTCTCTCTCTCTCTCTCTCTCTCTCCCTCTCTCTCTCTCAAGTCAAGCTTTAAATATTTCCACATTGTCAATTTGCGTTTGTGTATCTTTCTTCTTGTGCTTTAACAAAATATCTTCTTAGTGTCTGAAAGGATTTGGTTGAAACATGATAGAAACAATCACATAGTGACCCTCCTTATTATGTTGGACTTTGATCAATATTGAGGACTAAAATGAGGATAAATATCCTAAAATAAAGTTTGCATTAATGGGTGTTGCCTGTCTTTGTGTGTGTCTTCAACCTAATGCTGTATGCATGCGTTTTACACTCCTTCTATATTACCTCAAAATACGCTGAATGTCGAAATTTTAAGTCTCTTTGATTTGAGGATCGCTTAAATTGCACAAATAATCCACTGCATTATTTCATAATCGTTTTAGTCTTAACGTTAATGAGGATGTGTAATCGTGTAATCTTGCGTGATAAATAATAAGTTCAGCCTGTCACATGGAGCTTACGTTATTAATAATCCCCCACTTTGCTGTTGTTGAAATCAGTTTTAATCTTTGGCTTTATAGGAGATAAAAGACAGGTTACGGTAGAATTAAAAAGAAAGAAAGTGGCGACTGATGATGTTATAGAGAAGAAATACCATCTGGAAGGAGGAGATGGGAAGTTAATCCAGTATTGAATCGTAAATAAAAGCGAAACTAACCAAGATCAGATAGATCTTTTCTGGACCAAACTTTATCTCCGATTGGAGTCAAATCAAAGGCTCATCCTTGTGTAACACTTTTAATCATATTGAAACCTACATTTGGATGCCTCAACAAATAATAGTCAAATACAAGAGAAATATCTTGCAGTACTGTTTCGGGGTATTAAGAAAAGAACGAGCCATGATTAAAAAGAAATACAATGTAGATGAAATACTATATTGGAGAGAGAGAGAGAGAGAGAGAGAGAGAGAGAGAGAGAGAGAGAGAGAGAGAGAGAAATTATTCTCAGGATCCTAGATGAGACTAATAATTAATCGTTGTGGAATGCGAGTTGAATATATGTCTAATGGAATGTGTGTATAATTTTTCAGACTGGAGTTGATTAAAGTCTGTGGCCGGTTAGATTAAATTTCTTGGTGCTTTTTACACAGAATCCTCTGACGTAGATTTGTCTTAGATGAGAACTTCGTCTAATTTTTTAGAATTATGACAATATGAATTTCACACATGAGAAATTTATAATTTCAAATATTAAGTCACCCCACTTGCAGCATAAATAAGTCTAGGATTGAATCTTTTTTTAGGATAAAAAGATTTATGTATTCCTTCTAAGCGTATGTTATTCGCATGGTAAGGTAAAGTTGTTACTTTGTATTTTGTGATTATTTTTAGGGTAATATTCGAAACAACAGAGCCATGGAAAAAATTAATAAAGCCTTAAATGAGTACACCAACGCTTCATTTGAATCAGATATATATATATATATATATATATATATTTATATATAAATATGCATATATATATATATATATATATATACTGTGTATATACATACATATATATATATATATCTATATATCCATATATATATATATATATATGAATATATATATATATATATATATATATATATATATATATATATATATTCATATATATATATATATATATTCATATATATATTTATATATATATATATATCCATATATATATATATATATATATAGAGAGAGAGAGAGAGAGAGAGAGAGAGAGAGAGAGAGAGAGAGAGAGCCAGCCAGCCAGCCAGCCAGTATGTGACAATTAGACTTTTTTCTGTATTAGTGGTTGTTCTATCAGCCAATGAGCTGCTTGCCGGTTCAGTCAGTACTAATATAAGTTACGTCAGAGGAAAAGCGTACGCTGCTGGCACAAAGTTCTTAAATATCCAGGAGAAAGTTTGAGGTTCTTTTAACTTTACCCCCACAGATATTTGTTGAAGTTAAGTCAACAAACCTCCAAGAATATAATAAACTTGGCTCTTGAGATTCGTGGTACTTGCTCCATCTAGCCTACAGTATATATGCATGTTGTGCCTTATATTCAGGTGGGAGAGAGTACTTATATCCAAGTGTTGATATAAATAAAACTTCTTCAATGAATTGTTCTGGCTATGAAAATTAAAATTAAATACTATGAACGTATTTTTGTTCATGGTGTACCAATTTTCGTGGTCTTTGTGGGTGGGCGAATCCACGAATTTACAAATCCAACGAAAATTTTTATACACTGTCAGATTTTGGTATTGAACTTTGACACATTCAATTTATGTTGGTGACCTACATTTTCTAAACCATTGTGGATTACTAATTATTTTTATTTGTTATTGTGAATGTTTTATTTTGGTGTGCACTATAATTATTTTTTTCTTTTGTAGGTTTAGTCATTTTCAGAGATTAATACAGTTTTGTTTTTATATTTTTTTTCTATATACTGAATTTTTTCATATATTTTCTGATTAAAAATTGTTAATAAAAGCAATGCATTGCAAATTAACACGATCATAATTGGGGTTCAACTAATAACCAAAGAGGTCAAGTTTCAAAACGGAAATCCACGAATTTATGAATCCACGAACCAACATTTTTTATAAAACAACGAAAATTGGTACCCACGAACAAAAATACGTTCACAGTAGCCTTGTCCAAGTACCATACATACCATGCACAGTAATTTATATTGTTGATAATTTCTACAGTTGAAAAGCTTACAAACATCCTTGACCATGGCTGACGAAGCCTAACCTATTCTGACATTTTGCAATATCAGTATATTCAGACCTTTCATATACAGTTAATGTTACTTAAGTGCCTTATTCAGTACCATTTAAATAAAGCACTTGTGAAATAATGTTAGTTAGTAGGAAAATATTGTATGGCAATTTAATACGGTATACAAATTACAGTACAGATTAGACAAACTATCCCAGCCATAAAATATGTGCAGAAACCAAGCCAACTAAATCAATATAAAATGATGAATGTTAAAAAAAAAGATTCAACAAGGGTAATGACTCTAAATAATAATGCATAGACAATGTGCAAGTTCGTTATTTGCTATGGTTAGTCCATATTTCAGCAAAATCACTTAAAACAAGTCTTGACATTAAATAAATTCATTAACACAATTTAATAATCGTTTATCTTTTTCAATGTCTAATAAATAACCTTGTACAACAAGAGATCTCAAAGGGAATGAGGACAGTAACATGAGAAATTATGTACATATTTGGTCACAATCAGCAATGAGACCAACCCTGATGACGAAAGGGAAACTACGAATCATTTTGCTCCTACCTGGGATAGTCAATCCACTATTTTTAGCACAATGCGAGGGCTTCTTTCTTGGCAGTTCTTACAAAGAGTGACTATCTTGAAGTCGCAGCGCCAACTTTTCAGCTAACCAACATCTCTTGGGAACCTGTAGAATTATCAGTTTTTATATTTAGACAAGATTTTTCATTATTCTTGTACAACATTAAGAAAATACCAACAACTTTAAAACATTTCACAATGTGCTACATAAAGTTATAGAGGGTTGAAAAGTCACTGTTCATCATATAGGATGCTGTTTGTCAAAGGTAGTTGAGTACATATTAATGTATACAGTACAATTACTTGTCTACATTATTTTCTATTTCTCACATGAAGAATTTTTAACGAAATTTACTTTTTCTTCTCAAGTGAAAAAGTCCTCTTGCTTGGGAGCATACATAAGACATTTTTATGGCAGGTTTATAAACGCATTAAACAAGTTTTAATTGGAAGTTTCTATAACCAATTTAATTACAGCAAACTGCAATAATAACGCTTTCATTCCAGTATTGAAAATAAGTCAACAGAAGTTAGTTTGTGATTTTAAATTAATTTTTTCTATGAAGGATGAAGATAAGAGACCTACACAAATGGCAAGAGTAAGGGAGAGGGAAATAGGTAAAAAATTCTCCTTACAAGCATTACGTCACAACTGGACCCAAGGATAAAAAGGGAGAAAAATCGGAGAATCACTTCAGTTTCAACCAAATTTGTATCTATTTTTTTTACTTCTATATTTTTTTAGAAGATTCATACGAAAAAGTTACTCTAACCTTCCAAAAATTAAGGTTCTGATTATCCCAACGATGTACTGCCTCGTTAATTTTTCTCTCTATGGTATTTGGTTTTTTGTCATTGCATTTAGAGTAAAACTGCCTTGTCCTTTGTTTTTTATATTGAAGTATTGGTACAGTAAAAATGCTCAAAACTGACATGGTTTCTTATTTTCAAGTAAAGTGAACGGCGATTTTGGAAGTCATACATCCTAAAATAAGTGCATGTCAGCAGTTCACTGTCATGGATTCCATTGTACAGCGGTTGTTGCTTCTGATATTTTGTCCAGTTTCATGGGCATTACTACTACAGAAGTAGCTAATAGGTTTCTGCGTAACAATCCTAAACTTTCAACTAGTTACAGTTGAAGTATGTGGTTAATACAAGAATATTTGCCAATTTATCCCCTACAAGTTTGTTTAATTGATATTCGACACCGAAATACTAGGACAGGAATAAAACACGTAGGAAAAAAAATAATCCACTAGCCAAAAAATAAGAGCAGTGACAAAGTTTAATTGGAATTGAAACGACCATACAGCAGAGTAAAACCAATAAATAAAATCACAAAAGTAGCAAGGCATTTGTAAGAAAAAAAATTCTACATTAAAGGCTGCTAGGAACGACGGCTATATAAAAAATGTGATAAAAAAATTTGTCCACACATCCAGAAGACAGGCAAACAAAATCTCCAGTTTCTCCATTTTCATTATTATCATATTGTTTTATTAAACGGTACCTTGTATTTTTAATTACACAGCTCTATTTTACAAGTTTTCTGTATATTCCCTTGGAAAAACTCAAATACCCACTGGAATCCCATTATTTAGTTAAAGGGGATCCTGTACCTCTTAAATTTGATTATTGGCAGCATAAAGAGTAATTTTTATTTAAAACATACTATTTGAGCAAGAATAAATAATTTTCATATCTGATATAAAGTTTAGTTGAAACTAATTTTGATTAAAGATCTACAATATCTAGAAAAGTTGTCTTATAAATTCTAAATAGAAGAGACATCACATGTCCTTCTGGACAATAGAATATTACCTTTTAAATTTGAAGTACAGTTTATATAGGGATCTTGTGCAACTCGCAGGGAGGTGTTCCAACAATAAACTTCCATTTTTTTCATAGTGGCCTGCTTCACAGTTACTATCTAAAATTATTAAAAAAACAGATATAATACAAAGATAAATCCAAATATCTATTCTATTATTAACTTTCCTAAAATTCTTCTACAGTATTTTTCAAATATCTATACTTTCTTTTTCACATAAGATTACTATTACTGTTCTCCAAACCTAACTTCCATCAAGACTACTAAATGGCTAGATTATATACCGTAAACAATCTTTTCCAAATTTAAACCTATCCCTTCAAGCATTTGCGACTTATATTGAAAACATTACTTAGTACAAGTTTGTATTTTAAAAATGACACTTTATCTATTGCATCTACTGTATACTGACTGGACCTTCACCCTTTTACATAAAGCATGCTAACTCGATAAAATGACAAGGATGGAAGATACACTTTCTTTAACAAATTTGAAATTTTAACTACATCGACCGAAGTTTTGAAAGGCTAAATATGCTTCGCTGTACTACTGTAACAATGTAACTGATAGAATTGTAAGTTACTCCTATTTATGTCTTGTCTGCAAAACTTCAGATATAATGCAATGGGTGCATTTCCACATTTCAGCAAGTGAATATTATGAATAAAGTGGTTTGTAACTATTCAAGGCTAGCCCTCATCCTACCAATACTCTCAAACTGATAACCTTGTAAAAAATTTTTTTTTTTAAACAAGGTTTTCACATATACTGTATGCGGCTATTTCATATCTAGTTAGCTCTTTAAAACAAGCTATGTCTCTTACAAATCTCATTAATTTTTCTATTTACAAAAATATACTTACAAAACCTATCTTAATGATATATTTTTACCATGGCTTTCCACCGAATGTAATATGCAAAATGACTAAGTAAGAAATAGGTTATAACATTCTTTAAATGCACACACACACACAGACACACACACACACACATATATATATATATATATATATATATATATATATATATATATATATATATATATATATATATATATATATATATATATAATATAAAATCCATGAAATTCTTGTGGATAATTTATCAAAAATTCCTACTTGAGGCAAACATTTGTAGAACTAATTTCAGTATATCTACTATCTCACAATTAGCCCTAATAATTCATGTAGTATAAATTATGAGTACTTCAGTCTAGCCTATAAAGCACACATCCTTCATAAAGCAATTTGAATGCCTTCATCCCCTATTGTATAACCTTTATACAAGCACAGCACATCTATCATTGTTATCCCTACCTAAATTGAAATCCTAAAGCTGCACTTATAACATGTATCGGAAGTACTTGTACTCACAGTTTCTGTCTGTCCTCTGATGTTATTAGGTGTGACTGGACATACGTATTATTCTTTGTTTAACTTTAGCCATAATCAACTGAGGACGAATGTCCAAAATAGGCACATCAAAAAATAATAACAATAATGCATACAAAAAAGATATTACCAAAGCAAAAAGAAAAATGCATGATAAAACCAAGATCACATATATGGTACATTGCTAGCAAATGATTACATGGTACCAAAAAACAAAATAAATTCTGACTTACATATGATTCGGTAACTTGATAAAGAATAATTGTTACCTTTGTCAGAAACAAGATACTCAATTTTTAGTGCACAAACACGAATTCCTGGTACGTACACGTACCACGGTTTCGTACATATATATATATATTTATATATAGGGCTGATATATTTTATTAGATGCCCATAGATTCTGTTATATATTTTATTATATTTTTTTTTTTCTCTTTTCTTTTTTTAACATTCCGGCTTATATACTTTTATTAGATGCCGAGAGAAAAAAATTATTTATATCCTTTTTTATTTTATTTATTTTTTAAATGTTGTTTTAAATGTATTTTTAACAATGCAAATGTAGAGAATTTCTTTAATTACATATTACTAGCGTACTAATCAGCTTTTCATACAAACATCTTCCCGACAAATTACTCCCTTAGCGAATGAGGTGGCCACTCATACAGCTTTGAACTGGATCAGATAGGGGGTATTGTCAGGGCTATGCAACTCATTCCTTTGTAGCTGCTTGCTGTGCCGTAACCTACGCCAAACAAGGATGTTCACGGCGATAAATATCATCACCGTGAAACACAAACTAGCCAGTATTATGGGGTGAAGAATTTCTTCATAAGTCGGTGACAGGTGGTCCTTTTCGGTAAGTTTCATCAACCGCTTTGCCACACGGCCGTTGTATGGGAGAGGAAGTGCTGGCATTGTAGAGGTCCACGTGAAGTTCGCGAAGTAGGCTCGTTCTCTGATGATTGTCCGTAGGCCAGTCACCATGGAATTCGGGGAAGTCCCGATACAACCATCTGCTGCGACGAAGATGTGGGTGAAGGATGTGGATCCGTCAGGGCATGATACATTGAAGCCGTCCTTGTCGTATCGTATCCACGAGCCATTATTTAGTCTGCAATTGAATTCCTTATTGTCAAAGGGATAAAGCTTATCCAGACAATTTTCACTTGTATGGGAGAGAGCACCGTCTAGCACTATACCTAACTCGCATGAATCCATTAAGTTTTTACGGAATTCAAATGAGTCAGCTGTACATATTTTTCTATCCATTGCGTCTGAACAGTGAGTTAATTGATTTAAGTCTTTAATGACCGTATATGTTTCCTTGTCTGGGGAAATCAATACGTGTCCTGTCAAACTGGATATTACTGGATTTGAGTGATTCGTCATGAAAGTCGGAAATGGTGATATCCTGTAAGATTGCCAGGCATCAGAAGAATCAAAGGGAATTGTAATCCTAATCTTGTTATTATCTACGTTTACTGTAATTAGGCTGTAATAAAATTCTAACCTATGTTCGTCTAACAAAGGAACATAGCCTAGTTTATCCCTTCCGTTCTCCAGAACTAATTTTAAGTAACGTATAGGCAACAAATGGGGCGACAATACACCTTTAGTTGCTAACGTGATAGCTTCTACATAATCCTTGGATTTCTCAATGAAATGTGCAATTCTGTTATGTATGTGATCTATCTTTGAATCATAATACGTTAATGTTGCCAACAAATCCTGTACTTCCATAAATTGAACGATATTATCTGAATGTTCATTTAACAAATCCATAATTTTATTGATTGAAGCTAACTGATCCCTTAGTTCTGACATAATCAATTCATCTTTATGAGTCAAGAACTCAATTTTCTTATTTTGATTACTAATTTTAAGACGATTGGAAATTCCTAAACCTTAACTTGCAACAGACCCAAAGATGCTTAATGCAGCATAAATGAACGGATTCCGTCTTTCTTTATGTTCGTGTCCTACAGTCCACATCAAAAGGTCATAAGCCAAAGATCCTGTCTCGCCAGTCTTATTTTTCAAGTCATCAGATAGCATCTCTGCAACTTTTAATGTTGATCCAAGCAAACTCTTAGTAGTCAAATGAAAATGTCTTCTATGCAACTCATCCAATGATGCAGAAAACCTTGAAATGGCGGTTCTTAAGCTAGTGACATCATTCTCTTGAAGAAAAATTGCTTGCATATGCACTTCGACAATTACGTTGGTTGATGTAATAAAAATGTCTTCTTGTCTTTCAACTATATTGCCATATTTAAAATATATATTTTTAGTCTTAGAACTCATCCCATACGAGAAAAATGTCTGAGCGAACAATATCACTCCCAACAACAAAAAATTCATCTTGGAAACCTGTAACGAGAAAAAATATATGTAATTACTCCTGTATTAAAAAGAAAACTTTTAGTCACACAAAATAAAATTTTTCCTCACTTCTTTTCCTCTCTTTTCTTTTTAATTTCTTATGTGAGACAATGGTACTATTCTCTCATCCGTGGGTTGGGCTACGTTTTGAATTCTAAACCTATTGGCCGTTAATGTTTCCAAAATGTTAAATGGGCCTTCAAACTTAGGTGTTAGTTTATAGTTGAGCCCTTTTCTGACATTGATTTGAATATAGATGTTATCACCCACGGTATATGTTTTAGTTGGTTTCGCTATTTTATCATGATTCCTTTTCATTATGATTTGTGATTCTTCTAAATTCTTTCGAAGGATATCATATCGACTTATACTTGCATTTATACATTCTTTTAAAGGATTTGATAGATTAGTTGTAGGCGTTAATACATGGAAAGGTGTTCTAACTGGGGTACCATACAATGCTTCATGCGGTGACATTTTAATTGATATATGATATGAATGATTCAGAGTACTCAGTGCCGCCGGTATTGCAATATCCCAGTTGGGGTCTGATCCCCCTAGTGTTACCCTCAATATATTTAATATCTTCCTATTTGCTCTTTCCACTAGCCCATTCGACTCTGGGTGATATATCATGGTATTAATCTTCTTTATGTTGAGGAATTCACACAATGAGGTAAGAAAGTGATTATTAAATTCACCACCCGAGTCTGAGATTATCATGTGTGGAATTCCATGTTTACAAATGTAACACTCGTAAAACTTCCTAGCGCATTCAATCGCAGTTTTAGTTTTAAGCGCTATTAGTTCTGTATATCGAGTTAAAGCATCTATAATTACTAAGAGGTGCTTATTTCCTCTGTCTGACTCGTAAAATCCTGTTAACAAATCTAAATTTATTCTTTCAAAGGGTTGATTGGGAACAGGATAAGCTCCTAGGCTGACAGGTGTTTTCGTATGCCCTTTGTTTTCCTGACGTGCGACAATTAGCTATGTGTCTTTTTATATCTGTAAGCATTGTATGCCAATAAAACAATGATTTGGCTTTCTGTGACATTAATGAGAACCCAGGGTGTCCATGTAATGGATTTGAA
This sequence comes from Palaemon carinicauda, assembly GCF_036898095.1. NCBI lineage: Eukaryota > Metazoa > Arthropoda > Malacostraca > Decapoda > Palaemonidae > Palaemon > Palaemon carinicauda. The sequence continues at coordinate 116,449 of NW_027168505.1, read as the reverse complement.
TGCAACCAATTCAGGACAGTGGAAATAAGTGAGATTGGTACTACTACCTGGTCGTTAGTTACATGTGGTGTATTGCGGGTTTTCCTTGTCACAGTCCTACACAGAATATTATCTTTGATTATATAATTCTGCTGCTTATACTTTATATATTCCTTTTCTTTATGATTGCCTCTCAAAGCATTTATAATTGTTTCTATTTTCTGATCTTTTCTTTGCTCAGTCTGTAACAATTCAGCACTCCAGCTTAAATCTTCTTGTTCTGATATTGTTTTTACAATAGGCATGGATGTTGATATATCTATTAATTCAGCTAAAGGCTCCGTACAAGATGACACGGGGTTGCGTGATAATGCATCCGCAATGATATTTGCTTTCCCAGGTAAATACCCGATTCTTGCGCCAAAATCTTGAATGATCAAATGCCACCGAGTTCGTTTAGGGCTGTGATTGAAGCCTTTAAAGAACTCTGTTAGTGGTTTATGGTCAGTAAGAACCTTAACGGGATAACCGTAAATTATGAACTTAAAATGCACTAGTGAATTAACAATAGCTAGTCCTTCCTTGTCTATTACTGCATACTTACTTTCGGAAGTTCTCAATTTTCGAGAATAGAAAGCTATCGGGAAAAACTGTTTATCATATTGCTGAAGCAATACCCCTCCTACTCCTAAGTCTGAGGCGTCTGTTGCAATGAAGAATTCCTTACCGAAGTCAGGAAATTTTAAGATAGGAGAACTACACAGTTCATCTTTCAAAGTATTAAACGCCTGTTGATGTTGCTCAGACCATATAAAATCTACGCCCTTCTTCGTAAGATCAGTTAAAGGAGCGGCTATTATTGAATAGTTGCGTATAAAACGCCTGTAATATCCACTACAACCCAGAAATTGCTGTATTCCCTTGACATTAGTAGGTATGGGAAAATTACGTATAGCCGACACCTTATCATGGACTACTTTAAGACCTTGGCTTGACACCTTGAAACCCAAATATATTAATTCTGTTTTGAAAAACTCACACTTACTAATCTTTACCCTTAAGTTATGTTGTCTTAATCTCTGTAGTACTAGTTCTAACTTACGTAGATGTTCTTCTAAGGTGTTGGAAAAGATTACAAGATCATCCATATAGGCATGCAATATATCCCCTAACAAGTCTCCAAACACTATGTTAATCATTCTTGTAAATGTTATAGGAGCACAACGTAAACCAAAAGGCATCCGCAAAAATTCATAATGTCCCCTGGCTGTGCTGAAGGCTGTGTATGGGATACTATCTTCTTCTAATGATATCTGGTGAAAGCCTTTAAGTAAGTCCAAACTGGTAAAATATTTATTCTGACCTAACAAAGACAAAATATCGTCAGTACATGGCACTGGGAATCGATCAGGGATCGTTTCCTCGTTTAGACGACGAAAGTCGACGCAGATACGTTATGTTCGATCTTTTTTCGGTACAACTATTAAAGGAAAATTATAAGGGCTATTTGATTTTCTAATGACTCCTTCCTCTAACATTTTACCTACTTCATCATTTATTTCATTCTGGAATTTCATAGGGAGTCTGTACGAGGGTACATATATAATTTTCTGCTTGTCTTTTAACCTTATTTGATGCTCGATCACATCTGTTTTTCCTAAGGATCCATCCGTAGTGGAAAAGACATCTGTATATTTAGTTAAAAGTTCAAAAATTTTCTGCTGAATTTCTTCGTCTTGAATGTCCTTACTGATTTTATTTTTAATAGATCGCAAAAGGGACTCATCCGCAACTGATTGAGAGTGATTGATTTCAGCAACGGTAAGAATACGATGTTTATAAACTTCTACATCCAAGATATGTTGATTTTTGTGAATTACTAAAGTGTTATTTAAATGATTACAGACTTCGATATTACATTGCTGATGTGAGCCTACTGTATAAATAGCTTGTGTGACAGACAATCCGTTGGTTTTCAAAGTATCGGAAAGGATTAATGTTTCAGATCCCGGTAGTGTTTTCTTTATTTGCACTATTAAATTCGAAGGTATGTTTGGTTCGATATATTGCGTGCAAGATGATATTACGGGTGAACGAGAATTCTGCTGGGTCGCTTATATTATTTCTTTATTAGTGAGACAAGTTATTGGTTCTTCAACGTACGTTACGGTTACATTTGTCGTCTCCTTTTTATCCAAAACTGACTTTAAGGTATTAGAAGACTTATAGAATTTCCCTTTGATATACACGCCGTGCTTGGCAGGAGCTAAGATAATGTTTTGATTTCCCATAGATGGGTATCCTATAATTACAGCTGGATACATATTAATGTTTTTTACTACAACAAATGTATCGGCAAACGTGCGATTACCGACTCTGAACTGAATATGAGTTATGCCTATGACGTTTAATTCATTATTTCCTATACCTGAAAGTCTAATTCCTGATTTTTCAATCGGAAAGTTCGAAAACAACAAATGATGCGTCTTCAAATCCATAATATTACGTGGACTACCAGAGTCAAAAAATAACGTAAAGGATTTGTGTTCTAAATTTACAGCATATAAGGTTGGCCGTAACTCATTTTGGCTTATTATTGTATGAATTCGTTGCAAATCTACGTGAGCATGCACTGTTTTACTTAATTCGGCCGTGTGTTTCATAGGAAAATCTATTGTCTCACAATTATCTGATAAAACATTAAATTGATTATTCAATACTATTGATGTTGACATAAATGACCTTGACCCAACATCACTCTCTTCCCCTCTAGAGTTAACTATGTGGTATTTGCTTTGCTCTGCACATTCTGAAAATTAGGCTGACTTTGCGAGGTCTGGTTTGACGGCCCAGGCTCAGCGATATTTGAAGAAGTGTTTGTTTGTTTCGGACTCTGAACTGCATTGACATTTTGTTGTTTCTTCTTATTGTTAAAATGAGGATTTTTCTTTTTATTTCCATATGGAACTGACTGTGGAATTGACTGTGTATTTCTAGGATATTGTTGTGTCTTACGCGCGTAACATTGACTATAAGAATGTGATGCTGTGTTGTGAACTGAACAAAATTTCGTTCTACAGTCTGCGCTTATGTGACCTTGACGTTTGCAGTTGTAACACGTCACTCCCGCTACTGGATTGTTAATTACGTTCACTGTTTGTGGTTTTGTTTCATTCTTAGCAAAAACTTGAGTTAACACGGGATCGTGATCTGGACACTTGGACATGTGTTTCTTTATCTGTTTATAGACATCCAATTCCGTACTTGCAGGCATTAACTTCTTATCAAAGCACCGCACTAAAGCTTCAGGCAACATAAGTGTCATGCAAGTTAAATACATTAATCGTAAAAAATCTTTCACGGAGATATTATCGTTAGTAACCCAAGTGGAATTACCTAAAATGTCCTGATATTCGTTAAGCCTATCAGCTATGAGAGCTGCTCTCTCAACAACATTAAGCCGATTCATAGTGGCTTGATTAAGTGTATTTCGTAACGTTAACACTACATCCAAAGCTTCCTCACCCCCATAAATCGCGCGTAACCTAACTTTGAAATCATCCCAAGTAACTGCTTCCTGAAATGAAACACCTCTTAAATACGCACTCGCATCCCCTTTAGAAAAATCTATTAAACTTTTAGCTTCTTGTAATTGTACAAAAGGATCTACGATTTGTTTGGCATTTAAATGGGCATCAACGGATGAAATCCATGACTCCACATTTTGTGGCAAGAACCCGTTGACACGACCTTGAAAAGGAAGGATTGCTGACCTGGCATATACAAGCGTCACAATTGGAGGAGGATTAGCCTGGCCTACACCACTAGGTCCAGGGGTAGGGCTGACAGGAGGAGCCATGACTGCTGTATTTTTTTTTTTTCTATCTCTTTGACCCCTTTCAATCCTATCAAAATATCTATATGAGTACAGACGCCCACTGCGTAAACGCATATGTATAATAAAATTCCC
>NW_027168505.1:32500-107500 GCF_036898095.1 Palaemon carinicauda | reverse complement strand
GATATAAAGTTTAGTTGAAACTAATTTTGATTAAAGATCTACAATATCTAGAAAAGTTGTCTTATAAATTCTAAATAGAAGAGACATCACATGTCCTTCTGGACAATAGAATATTACCTTTTAAATTTGAAGTACAGTTTATATAGGGATCTTGTGCAACTCGCAGGGAGGTGTTCCAACAATAAACTTCCATTTTTTTCATAGTGGCCTGCTTCACAGTTACTATCTAAAATTATTAAAAAAACAGATATAATACAAAGATAAATCCAAATATCTATTCTATTATTAACTTTCCTAAAATTCTTCTACAGTATTTTTCAAATATCTATACTTTCTTTTTCACATAAGATTACTATTACTGTTCTCCAAACCTAACTTCCATCAAGACTACTAAATGGCTAGATTATATACCGTAAACAATCTTTTCCAAATTTAAACCTATCCCTTCAAGCATTTGCGACTTATATTGAAAACATTACTTAGTACAAGTTTGTATTTTAAAAATGACACTTTATCTATTGCATCTACTGTATACTGACTGGACCTTCACCCTTTTACATAAAGCATGCTAACTCGATAAAATGACAAGGATGGAAGATACACTTTCTTTAACAAATTTGAAATTTTAACTACATCGACCGAAGTTTTGAAAGGCTAAATATGCTTCGCTGTACTACTGTAACAATGTAACTGATAGAATTGTAAGTTACTCCTATTTATGTCTTGTCTGCAAAACTTCAGATATAATGCAATGGGTGCATTTCCACATTTCAGCAAGTGAATATTATGAATAAAGTGGTTTGTAACTATTCAAGGCTAGCCCTCATCCTACCAATACTCTCAAACTGATAACCTTGTAAAAAATTTTTTTTTTTAAACAAGGTTTTCACATATACTGTATGCGGCTATTTCATATCTAGTTAGCTCTTTAAAACAAGCTATGTCTCTTACAAATCTCATTAATTTTTCTATTTACAAAAATATACTTACAAAACCTATCTTAATGATATATTTTTACCATGGCTTTCCACCGAATGTAATATGCAAAATGACTAAGTAAGAAATAGGCTATAACATTCTTTAAATGCACACACACACAGACACACACACACACATATATATATATATATATATATATATATATATATATATATATATATATATATGTATATATATATATATAATATAAAATCCATGAAATTCTTGTGGATAATTTATCAAAAATTCCTACTTGAGGCAAACATTTGTAGAACTAATTTCAGTATATCTACTATCTCACAATTAGCCTAATAATTCATGTAGTATAAATTATGAGTACTTCAGTCTAGCCTATAAAGCACACATCCTTCATAAAGCAATTTGAATGCCTTCATCCCCTATTGTATAACCTTTATACAAGCACAGCACATCTATCATTGTTATCCCTACCTAAATTGAAATCCTAAAGCTGCACTTATAACATGTATCGGAAGTACTTGTACTCACAGTTTCTGTCTGTCCTCTGATGTTAGGCTCATAAGAAAATTCTCAGTCGTCTGCATACTTGAGAACGATGTTAGGCTCAAGATGGCTACCAATTATCTTGTCACTAAAAAGGTTCTTGCAGTAAATTTCCTTCAGTTTTCTTTTTTACCATCTTGCATGGACTATTTATTTCTTGATATTCTTCAATAATTACTTTAAAGTGGCCACCATAATCTTTACATGTTTAGCCTCTTCAGGCTTATGTAGCCCTCTTGACTTCCATGGACGGCCTACTCTTGATATTCTTATTACTTTAGATTTTTAGGTGGTCGCCCTACTTTCTTCAGCGACTTGCAAGGCTGATGTGGCCCTCTTGCAACAATCTTGTTACAATCAAGATTTGGATTGGCCTCATCAGACTCGTGTGGCCATATTGGCTTGCATGGCCGGCCTACTTTCTTGACATTCTTTCACTTTTTTAGTGGCCGTCCTACCTTCTTTGAATTGGCTCCTTAGGCTAATGACGCAATCTTGGTTTACAAGGACGGCCTACTTTCTTGACTACTTCAGGCTCATGACGCAATCTTTGTTTACAAGGACGGCCTACTTTCTTGACTACTTCAGGCTCTTATCGCAATCTTGGTTTACAAGACGGCCTACTTTCTTGACTTCATTAGGCTCATGACCCAATCTTGTTTTGCAAGGACGGCGTACTTTCTTGACTACTTCAGGCTCATGACGCAATATTGGTTTACAAGGATGGCCTACTTTCTTGACTACTTCAGGCTCATGACGCAATTATGAGAAAGCAAGAGCAGGGGAGCCCCTCAGTGCCAGCGAGAGCGGGGGAGCCCCTCCGAGCCAGCGTGAGTAGGGGAGCCCCTCAGCGCCAGCGAGAGCGGGGGAGCCCCTCAGCGCCAGCGAGAGCTGGCGAGTCCCTCCCCGCCAGCGGGAGCAGGGATCCCCCTGTGCCAGCGGGAAGGGGAGAGCCCCGCCGGCCCAACGTTATAGAGTTCCTGTATGAGGCTTAGTTTTAAAAAATTCAGTACTCATGAAGCCTTTTTGGAAATCCAAAAGTCTTCAGGATCTGAAATAGTCTTCATAGTTTCCCAACTCCTGTTTCGGCTTAAAGTAATAAAAGTAAAGCATTTTGCCTTTAAAAATTTTAGAGAGTGCAATATGATTGAATCGCTTTTGTATTTAGGCACTAAGAATCAGGTTTTCTTGCATGTATTTTGTTTAAGGTATCATGTGAGAGAGAGAGAGAGAGAGAGAGAGAGAGAGAGAGAGAGAGAGAGAGAGAGAGAGACATGCTAATAAACTGAATGCAACATGTAAAATGAATGATTATGTATGGATTGCTTTTATTTATCATAGATAAATATGAGTATATGAATAGGTAATTCATACTTGAAATTTTAGATACTCATTCGTATGATTAGAAATGATGATCAGAAAGAAAAAATGAAATAATATTTGTTCCAACACAGAGACTTACCTTGAACTACTTTCTTAGGAGGTACCTGGAATCTCCTCTCAACCGACCAGAGTTTTGTGTAGTCTACCCTACTTCTGTTTTCTGTGGGGACTAACTCAGGCCTAAGTAGAACGTGCCCTGAGGGTAGTCCTGAGCTAGGTCGGAGTTAGCTTGGATCTCGCTCATCAGTAAGTTCTCTGGTCGCGTTGTGATACCATCCCGTCGCTCTCCATTCTCTTGCGATCCTTTGTGTCCCCGACTCATGTGTCCCACGTGGTTCCCGCGTGGTATCTCTGTGCTTTCCCTTGTGTTTTCGCGTGTTCGCGTGATTCCCTTGTGCTTCCCCAAGTGTATTCCTTATCCTTTCCCTGCGTTCCTGTGTCTTGTGGTTTTGTGTTGTGATGGAGCAGACCTGCCGTTGTCCTGGGCCTAGAGCCGGGAAGTCGTGTGGAGCGTTCCTATCCAAGCCGGAGGTTGACCCGCATTCCCTTTGCTCATCCTGTAGGGGTAAAGTGTGCTCGCCGGCAGATATGTGCCCGGAGTGTGTTAATTGGAGTGAGATCCAGTGGGTTCGTTTTAGCACGAAGAAAAAGAAGTCCTCTAAACGGTCCCCCAGGAAGTCGAGCATCTCTTCGCCTTTGCCGTCTCCTGGTGGGAGGTTTGACGAGGTTTCTGTTCCTTCCCTGGGTGGGGGACGAGGTAAGTCCGTTGCGGGGAAGGTGCCGATGGCTCTTCCCCAAGAGTCTAATATTCATGATGTGGGGGTTGCTGAATCTTCACAGGCTAGTGAGGGGCCTGAAAGTGCTTTGTCTGGGGGTCTTGGGGACTCTGCCCTTGTGATTGGGGGGCACGTCTCCTCCGATGACCCCATGTGGAGTAATAATGTCCCTGTCTCTTTGCCCGCGTCTTGGGCCTGCGTTTCAGGTACCTCAGCAGCTGATGGCGTCCAGGATAGGTTGGACTCGATGGTAGCTGAGCCCTTCGGATGGAAGCTCCCGAAAACTCCAGGTAGGTCCCCGTTGAGGATGGAGGATGGCCTAGATTCCTGGTTCCCCAGCGTGGTGCGGCCGACCTCCCTTCCAGCCCCTCTGTCGGCGGTTCCCGACTCGTTTTTGCAACCTTCGACCTCCGGAACTCAACAGTTCGCGAAGCCCTCCGTTGCCCACGAGCCCGTCCGTCGGTCGGGTTATGCAGTATCGTCGGGGTCTTCGGAGGCCAGCTCAATCGTTCTCTTTGGAGGGTGAAGCGAGGAGGAGGCGCTGTCGGAGGAGGGAGAGATCCAGGAGCAGGCGCTCCCGTTCGAGGTCACGCTCGAGGTATAGCAGAAGACGTTCCAGGTCCCCGAGGATGAAGTACAGGAGGAGTAGGTCCCCCAAAGGTGAATGGGTCTTCGTTCCCCGCAGGAGGGTCGAGGACTTCGACGATTTCCCGCGTTCTCCGAGTCGCCGGCCCAGAGACGGTTCTCCACGGAGGCCCTCTGCCAGACATAAGTATGACCCTCGCAAGGAACAAAGCAAGAAGACCTCTTCAGGTACGCGTAAGGCCGCGAAACTTCCGGCTCAACCCGCCCAGCGGGGGGAGTCACGTTTTCGGACGGGCAGCCTCGTCGGGTGAGCACAGTTGACTCGGCCAATGGACTCGCAGGGACGGCTTCCTCCATCGGGCCAGCCCACGGAAGTCTCGCCCTCTTTGTCCAAAGACGTATTACGGACGGAAGTCCTCGCCGACACGGCGATTCCCGTCCCAACACCCAGGTCTAGTGCGGAAGTTCTCGTCGGCACAGACTGTTACCACAACAGGGAGGTGCTCGGTGAGTCTGAGCCACAGCGACGGGGGGGGGGGGGGGGGGGGGGGGGGGAGGGGGGGGGTGCCTGTTGGCCCATCACCTCGGCCTCAGACGGAGGGAATTGCTGGCGACAGTGAAGGTTCCCCAACCGAGGACTCGGCATATCGGAGGGTGATAGATCTCATACGGAGGCATCACCGGATCGAGGAGCCTGTTCCCTCCGACGAGGATGCCTGGCGTTCCCGCCTTAATCGTCTGATGGAGGCCCCCGTGCAGCAGAAACCCTCCCTGGCGCTGCCTGTGGCCAGGGATTTGGTCCTGGGCCGCGCCCACGTGGACAAGGTTGTGGCGGGCAATGCCGAAGCCCCCAAGTCCCAGAGTTCCTCAAAGTTACTCCAGGGACTAGGGTCCCAGAGTAGGTTTTATGTGCCAGAGGGGCAGCGACTGGGAGCCTGCAAAATGGAGTCTTCCCTTGAAGTGTTGAGTCAGGGTGCCCCGGAGGACAGAGCCGCGTCAGCCCCGATTTGTTTTTCACAGTTGGAGGCTTCGATGATGGAGGAGATGTCCAAGGACTTAGTCCACGTTGCCTCCTGGTTGGACTGGTGGGCCTCCACTCTGGTAGGTGTTCAAGCCACCTACGACTTAACAGACCCTGCGAACCAAGCCCTCCTGAAGGAACTCATCATCTCCGGGGGAAAGACCTTAAAGTTCCTGACTTTCCAGTCTCTTGCCCTGTCAGCCAACTGGGTGCTTAGGAGAAGGGATACGGTGTTAGCCAAGCTTTCCCGGAAAATCCCTGACAGAGAGGCAAGGGCTTTGAGGAGCCTGCCTGTGTGGGGTGACTCTCTGTTTCCATTGAAACAGCTGGAGGAGATCATGGAAAAGGTCTTGAAAAGGAAGGAAGTGGGTGCACCCAGTCCCCACTCCGTGAGGAGGCCCACTTACAGGAGGACATCGTTGGATGGCCCCTCTACTTCTTGTGCCTCTCCTAGCCAGACGAGGAGAGACGCTCCATCTACCTCTTGGGCTCAACTACCGCAGCCCCCCCGTAGAGGAGCCCCAGCAGCGTCTGCCTCTTTTAGGACGGCCCACTCAGCGTCCAGGAGAGGGCGTTCAGGCCGCTCCTCCAGAAGGAGATAGAGTGGGAGGCCCCCTACTCCTGCCCAAGCCTCAGGTTGGGGGATGCCTCAGACATTTTTGGCAAGTATGGAGGGCCCACGGTGCGGAGCCCTGGACAGTATCCGTACTGAAGGAAGGGTACAGACTCCCGTTCCTAACAGAACCTCCACCTTTGATCCCAGCCAGTCTGGCGGAGTGGCTAGCACCCAAGGACCCCTTGAAGAGGGCGGCCCTTCAGGAGGAAGTTTCCACTATGTTGGAGAAAGGTGCGGTGGAAGTGGTCCTACATCCGGGCCCAGGCTTCTACAGTCGTCTTTTTCTGGTGGAGAAAGCGACAGGGGGTTGGAGACCGGTGATAGACCTGTCAGCCCTCAACAAGTTTGTTTGCAAGACAGACTTCAAAATGGACACCCCGAAGTCGGTCCTGCAGTCCTTGAGGGAAGGGGACTTCATGATGTCCATAGACCTCAGGGACGCATATTTTCAAATCCCGATCCACCCCTCAAGCAGGAAGTTTCTCCGGGTGAAGTGGGGTTCCCAGATCCTGCAGTTCAAGACCCACTGCTTCGGATTGTCAACAGCTCCCCAGGTATTCACAAGAGTCTTCACGACAGTTTCTGTGTGGGCTCACGAACGGGCTATTCGCCTCTTTCGATACCTGGACGACTGGTAACTCCTTTTCTCCTCAGAGGAAGTTTTGAAGGAGCAAGGGGTAAAACTAATTCAATTCTGCAAGGATCTGGGTATCACGATCAACCTGGAGAAATCGAATCTGTCTCCCTCCACCAGGATGACTTACTTGGGGATGATGCTGGACTCCCGACTAGTGAGAGCCTTCCCGTCGGAAGAACGGTTGAACAACCTGGAACGGATCCTCCAGCCTTTCCTTTCGGGACAACCCAGGAGAGCCAAAGACTGGCAAAGGTTAATAGGGCACCTAGTGTCATTAGAGAAAATCGTTCCCCAAGGGAGGCTCAGACTCAGGAGCATCCAATGGAACCTGAAGGGGCTCTGGAACCAAGTGGACTCGCCCTACAAGTTAATTCCCGTCCTGCCGGAGACAATACACTCCCTGGAGTGGTGGCCGTGTCGGTCGAATACCCTCAAGGGGATGCCCATCGCAACCGAGCCTCCCGAGATGCTTCTGTTCACAGACGCCTCCAAAGAGGGGGGGGGGGGCACATCTCCTCAACGAGTCAACGAGAGGAACTTGGACGGACGAGGAGAAAGGTCAGCACATCAACGTCCTAGAGATGAAGGCAGTCCGAGAAGCTTGCCTACAGTTCGTAGATCTTCTGAGGGGAAACACAGTGGCGTTGATGTGCGACAACGCCAGTGTAGTAGCGTACATAAAGAAACACGGAGGTCTAAAATCGAAGGAGTTGTGCGATATCGCGTTGGAGATCCTGGATTGGGCCAAATCAGCAAGGTTCATTCCAGGCAAAAAGAACGTCCTAGCCGACAGGCTGAGCAGGATGGGACAAGTAGTGGGAACAGAGTGGTCCCTCCTCCCAGAAGTAGCCAGACTCATCATTCAAAAATGGGGCTCGCCGGTGATGGATCTCTTTGCAACCAAACTGAACGCACAACTCCCCGTATTTTGTTCTGTCCGAGACCCAAAGGCGGCGTTGGAAGATGGTTTTCAACACAAATGGGACAGCCTCGACGTGTACGCTTTTCCTTCCTTCGCATTGATCAGGCAAGTGCTCAACAGAGTACGGACGGCTCGAAACTTAAAGATGACTTTGGTAGCGCCCTGGTGGCCGGAGAGGGAGTGGTTCGCGGATCTACGAGACCTGGCATGTCTTCCCCCGTGGCCTCTGCCCGACAGGCCAGTCCTTCTACGGCAGCCACACTTCCAAAGGTTCCACGACAATCCTCAGTCTCTTCGCCTTCACGCCTGGAGACTATCGAGCGGCTCCTGAGGAAGGAAGGATATTCGGCAGGTACTGCAGAGAAGATGTCACGTTATCTGAGACGGTCTTCAGCAGCGGTCTACCAGGCAAAATGGGCTACTTTTACGAAAACCCATACAGGAATTATTAAGGTATGAGAAGTCCCCCTTCTGCAAAGGAAAAAACTCACACCTGGGAAGGGAAGTTACCTACCCCTGGAGGCGAACCTCTTTATCATTCTAAGATGAACTAAAGAGCTGACAGTTGTCACGGGAGAACTTCTAAGAGAAGGGAACACGTCCATGACGATGTCCTAGAGAGACGGTAGCAACAGCAGACTCCCCAGGCACCAACAAGGCAGCTCTGTTTTGTTGGCACACTTTAGGCAAACGAAGAAAAACTGCATCGTTAACTGGGAAAATAAAATAAATAATTAGTTAACAGAAATTCCCCCGGGAGGAACTCCAAAGAGAAAATCCCGAGGAAATAGAAAACATAAAATTTAAAAATTAAGTATGCGCCCTCCTCCCCCATTGACATTCACGGGAGAAGGGGGACGGCGGAGAACTGTAACAAAAACAGAATTATAATTATGTAATTCATCTAAGAATGTTCACAAATAGTAAGAACCACTGACACCCGAAGGGAAGTGTTCTCCACAGAATGCTGACAAGTTAAAAAACAATTAGATTTCATTAAAAATAATTGAGACAAATAAACGGAATAGCAACCCAACCCGCACGGGAAAGAAGTTTCCGTAATAGTACGTAGTAGTAGTAAAAGGGTGAACGACCTCGAGTAGAGAGAGAGACCGTAGTCAATCTAAACTCCCACGTTCCCTTCGCTTAGAATCCAAGTTCCCCATAGGGAAGGAGGAACAGCTGAGAAAACAGATGAATGAAGAAAGTCCAGTGATGACGATTCCCCACAGCGGCCGTATTATCGGAAGCCGAAGGAACGACCGAAGGACCAAGGGAGAGGCTGCGCCCCATGAAGTGAAACCGTGGTGGCCTGGTACTACGCCGGTGACGTTGTCGTACACTACAAACACAGCACAAACACTGAAAAGGAAACTTACTATATTTCTATACACAAATATATACATAAACATAAAGAATGTTTATATATATATTAAGTATAAGAAAAAGTAAGTAAAGACAAAAAGCATTAATGGCTGCCAAAGCGAGGGTGGGAGCAGACACGTCTTCCCATCACCCGAGCCAAAAGTAAAGTGAAGTAGTTCACCGGTGTGTGAGGGGGGAGGGGTAGCTAGCTACCCCTCCCCTACCCCCTCGCTAACTAACGAAGGGGTAGTAAACCCTCATTAAAATTCTAATGGCTCGCCATTTCATCTACGCCGAAAGTAATACCCTATTTAAATAGCGTGATTTGTATTTCGGTTACGGAACAAATAAGCATAAAAATCTAGGATACATTCAACAATTTTTCATATTTCAATAACTTGAACATTTCCATGAAACATTTATATTCTTGAACCATTTTTACTAACCTATTATATTTTTAAACCATTTTTCAAGTTGGAATTCACTTTTATTGTTTAAAACTGGTAGAGTTCATGATGGGCTAAGATATTTGAATAACTTATTCAGAAAGGAATGTGGATAACAGCTTTGACTTTTGATAGGGTTGAAATTGCCTTGCAATTACAAATTAATTTTATTGAACCAAGTCTGAAAAACCAAAACTATCAAATATAGAAAAGTGTCAGTTTCCATTTGACAACCATCTAATTTCTAGAAAGTATTTACCAATAAACGTTCAAACTCATCATCAATCCAAAGCTTAAAAAACAGTCTGGAATTGAGAGTGTGCCTTACTTTTATTCTATAAAGCTGTAATAGTATTTATTGATTTATTAAGCCTACCACCTAGGTTTTTTGCTAACAGATGCTTCCTGTGGATTACACAGTGCACCATAAGCATTGGTAAAATTTTTTCAAGGAACTGTTGAAGGCACGATGATAAATTATCACCAGTGGTGCCCTATCAGAGATTAGAAAGTGGGAAGTTTTTTCTCTTAGAAAAAAAAATTCTCAGCCACATTAAATACCGATTCTCGTTTAGTGAAGTTTTCTTACAAATAACAGCTCTTAATCCAACTTTTCATCCCTGATAAAACGAACATACACAGGAAGCACTCATTTCCCTGTATCAAGGACTTTAACTGCAAGCTAAATTCTGTTATGGAAACAATGTTGCAGATTTTTTTTCATTATTTTTAGCCATTTCATCTATTTATGACCGAATTATCACAGGAATAGCTATTTGATCAGGTAACAAATAAAACTGCCAAACTTATTATTGCATCACTGGGCCCCAACAACCCCCTTTTTGCATCATCTGCCACCAATAGAGGGAAAAAAAAAAAAAAAAAAAACTCGAGGGAGTGGTAGGCCTACTGCCCACCTTGGCTCATTACCCAATCTTGGCTTACAAGGACGGCCTACTTTCTTGACTACTTCAGGCTCATGACCCAATCTTGATTTACAAGGACGGCCTACTTTCTTGACTACTTCAGGTTCATGACCCAATCTTGGCTTACAAGAACGGCCTACTTTCTTGACTACTTCAGGCTCATGACCCAATCTTGGCTTACAAGGACGGCCTACTTTCTTGACTACTTCAGGCTTATGACCCAATCTTGGCTTACAAGGACGGCTTACTTTCTTGACTTTAGGCTCATGACCCAATCTTGGCTTACAAGGACGGCTTACTTTCTTGACTTTAGGCTCATGACCCAATCTTGGTTTACAAGGACGGCCTACTTTTTTGACTCCTTTAGGCTCATGACCCAATCTTGGTTTACAAGGACGGCTTACTTTCTTGACTTTAGGCTCATGACCCAATCTTGGTTTACAAGGACGGCCTACTTTTTTGACTCCTTTAGGCTCATGACCCAATCTTGGTTTACAAGGACGGCTTACTTTCTTGACTTTAGGCTCATGACCCAATCTTGGTTTACAAGGACGGCCTACTTTCTTGACTCCTTTAGGCTCATGACCCAATCTTGGTTTACAAGGACGGCCTACTTTCTTGACATAATTACGGAGATTTTTACGTGGCCGTCCTACAATTTTTTTCATAACGCTACGAGCCTCATCGGGGTTATTAAATTTTTTAGGTCGAAAATTATAGTTGTGCATTAATGTAATTTCCTTTTTGTTTTTACTTCTTAAATTATAAGGCATTTTTTGTTTGTGATGTTTGAGGCTAATTTCCTTATTATTCAATCGTAACTTTCTTTTCTTTCTTGAAGGCATTTTGAAGGTTAGGTTTATGCCTTCATAATCATCCCACTCTTCCTCGGTGTTAAATTCCCTACATTCAATCTCTTCAAGAAGGTCATGATCATTGAGACCAAGCTCTCTTTTCTGCTTAAGCAGTGTCTTTTCTACCTCTCTTTCTATGGAATCATCCATCGACATAGTAACTAGGCCGTCATCACTGTCGTCATCCAGTTGTAAATCACACTCTTCTTCCTTTTCTCTCAAAGGCAAGCCGTGAGACAGCAAAATATACTTTTCTATAATTGTATCCAAACTATTTTTGGCCTTTTTTAGACCGCTTTCAATTCCATAAACGTCACTTGCCTCTTCATACACATCCTGAAAACATTGAAAAAAACTTTATTAAAAAAAAAATTTAAAATTATCATTCCAAATAAAACATTTCTGTACTTCCATAAGTTCAATCAACTTAGCATTGGTGTGTTGCAGATTGAAAGATTCAAGAATTTTTAGAATTTAAATCACTTTTCTGAATTAATGAAGAATGACAGAAAAGTTGTGCTGAACAGGGACATGTTATACAGTACTTTCAGCAAGCCAGACCACATATTGTAAGAGGGTCACAATCCAAGAAAAATGAATGTGGTATAAGAATTTAGATCTACTAAACTTTCAAGTGTTAAATGCATACAACAGTGAAATTATATAGGCTTAAGCCTCATGAGATTATTAAAATTTCCTGATAAATTTTCTAACAGTTAATGTTCTTAAAGTGAAATATTCTTGCAGACTGGTGCAACATGACTACACTTACGGGTGGTGCCAAGTGTAATACTGTTGTAGGGAAAGGGAAATCTGAAGTTGTTCATGATGAGAGGTACCATAGGGAAGTAACTCGGAACTACTTTTTTGGGAGGATTCACTGGATTCTAAAAATATGTTATCCTTTACAGTGGATTCAATGGATTTTCAAGACTTAAAGATGGAAGCAAGTGATATCAAGAAAGTGATCCATAGAGTGAAAGTCAACTCTTCAAAATGATTTCAAATACCAGCACAACAATCCCTCAGCTATAGGTGGTGTTCCATTCCTTGGAACCTGCCACTCCACCAATTACATTACCACATATGACAAATTCGTAGATAATTTGTATTTTTCCTAACCATACAAACATTAGCTATTTAAATAGGGTATTACTTTCGGCGTAGCAGAAATGGCGAGCCATTAGAATTTTAACGAGGGTTTACTACCTCCTCACTAGTTATCAAGGGGGTATGGGAGGGGTAGCTAGCTACCCCTCCCCCCTCACACACCAGTGAACTAGCTCATTTTGCTTAAAGGTAGGACTTCCCGGGTGACAGGGCTGGCAGGCAAGTTTGATTAAATAGCTAAGGTTTGTATGGTTAGGAAAAATACAAATTATCTACGAATTTGTCATTTGATTCGTAACCGAAATACAAACCAGGCTATTTAAATAGGGTGACTTAACCCTTAGGAAGGGTGGTAGGTCCCAGCCGTTACTGGCTTTTTGGCTTTTGCCCGGGGACTCAGTATCTGAGTGTGTAGAACTCGAGATAAGGAGTCCCTGCACCTCGCAAGTACCTTCCTCTGCAAAGGCCGCGGCCTACGTAAGCGTGTGTGTGAAGGAATGAAGAGTGACTCGTCCTAGGAAGTTGACCTGGAGTCCATTAGACGGAATTCTAGGTTAGGACGTTCCCAATACCACATGTAAGGGTATGGGGGACGCTACAGTATTATTTTAATACTAGGACCACAAGGAAGCATGGTTTACCTGCAGTGGTTTGAGGTCAGCTGTGCAGAGAACCCAGGATGCTGCTTTCCCCAAGAGAGGGGAGGATGAAGAAAAGAATAAGGGCCAGGCATATCTTTTCATTCATGCAGACTAACACCGGGTAACAATGCCCTCAACCTTCTGCTGCTTGTCCATTAAGGAGCCTGAGGTTTAAACCAGCTGTTTTGCAGCCACCACAGGGCCTATAGAGAACGTATCGAGCCTCCTGTGGGTCACGTCTTGCAGGTAGTGGGCTGTGAAGGTCATTTGACGCTTCTAAACCCCTGCTTGTAGAACCTGCGTCACTGAGTAGTTTCTCTTGAATGCCAGGGACGTAGCGATGCCTCTGACATCATGTGTTCTAGGGTGACGTGACGGAGGAGGGTCTGGATTTAGGGAATGGTGGATGACCCTGCGAATCCATGCTGAGATAGTGTTCTTAGTGACCCTCCTCTTCGTCCTTCTTGTGCTCACAAACAATGCTTGCACTTGAGGACGAATTGCAGCTGTTCTCTTAAGATAGAGCCTCAGACTCCTTACTGGGCACAGTAGGAGATGGTCTGGGTCATCTGTTACAGAACGGAGATTCGAAATCCGGAAAGAGTCGAACCGTGGTTCCGGCACTCCTGGATTTCGAGTCTTAGCCACAAACTCAGGGACGAACCTGAACATTTCCTTTACCCATCCCCTTGAATGGGCGATGTCATACGAGAGACCATGAAGTTCGCTGGCTCGCTTGGCCGATGCCAAAGCAAATAGGAACACCGTCTTCCAAGTCAGGTGGTGATCAGAAGCCTGGTGTAATGGTTCGACGGAGGTCTCTTAAGAGACGTGAGGACTCGAACCATGCTCCCTGGAGGAGGTCTCACTTCCGACTGAGGGCAGGTAAGTTCATAACTTCGTATGAATGGTTCCAGCGAGGGGGAAATGTCCATTTCTTTTAGCCTGAAGGCAAGACTTAAGGCTGAGTGATAGCTTTTTACTGCCAAGACTGAAAGGCGCATCTCTTCCCGCAAATACACGAGATGGGATAGCTGTAGTGAAAAGGTACGTCCCTGCTTGTTGATGTAAGCCACTACCGTGGTGTTGTTGCTCCTCACCACCACGTAGTGAATCGCCAGATACTGTTGGAACTGTTGAAGTGCCAGAAATATGGCCTTCATCTCTAGCAGGTTTATGTGGAGGTACTTTTCTGATTCTGACCATAGACCTTAGGTCCTGTGGTTCAGGACGTGGGCTCCCCACCCTTCTTTTGAGGCGTTCGAGAACAGCATCAAATCCGGGGGGAGGACGAGAAGATCCACTCCCTTTCGGGGGATCGTGACCTTGATTCCACCGGGACTTGGGCCTCCATTGCAGGGATCTCATCCTGAGGCGCCCATTTGGAACTAGACGGGCCAGGGAGGAAAGGTGACTGAGAAGACGTAACCATGATTGGGCTGGGAGTTCTTCTCGTCTGAGGAAAGGATCTGAAACTATCCTCAGCCTTGCTATCCTGTCGTCTGATGGAAAGGCTTTGTGGAGATTGGTGTCCAAGATCATACTCAGATATACCAGTCGTTGAGATGGAGGCAGAAAGTCTTCTCAAAATTTACCATGATCCCTAGATCTTGGCAAAGTCTCAGAAGCTTATCCCGGTGTCGAAGAAGGGTAGACTCCAAGTCTGCCAGGATCAGCCAGTCGTCCAGATAGCAGAGGAGACGGATACCGATCCTGTGTGCCCACGAAGAGATCAGGGTGAACACTCTGGTGAATACCTGAGGTGCTGTGGAGACCGAACACAGCACCTTGAACTGGTAGATCTTGTTGTCTAGGCTTAATCTTAAGTACTTCCTGGTGACGGATGGATTGGGATCTGGAAGTACGCGTCCTTCCGATCCAGTGTACACATGAAGTCTTGTGGTCTCACTGCAAGTCTGACCGTGTCTGCTGTCTCCATGCTGAACGGAGTTTGTTTGCCAAACCTGTACAGAGCTGAGAGGTCGATGACTGGTCTCCAGCCTCCAGACGCCTTCTTTACAAGATAGAGTCTACTGAAAAAGCCTGGGGAACCGTCGACGATCTCTTGGAGAGCATCCTTCTTTAGCATGGTCTCGACTTCTGCCCGTATGGCTAGCCCCCTTTGCCGATCCCATGGCACAGGAGCTCAACGACACTGGATTCGCTGTCAGGGGAGGTACAGATGTATTGAACGGGATGCGATATCCCTGACTGATTGCGGAAATCGTCCAGGAATAGGCCCCGAGTTGCTGCCACCTGAATGCGCAACTTTGTAGGCATCGCCCCACTGGTGGACATGCAGGGGGATTGCCAATCCTAGCGTTTGCGACCTCGGCCACTGCCTCAAGGATTCTTGCCACCCCCTGGTTTTTTACCCCTTCTTGTCTTCGACAGGAAAGGGCTGCTGTTTGGACACCGTCGTGTTTGCTGCCACTGCCAATTTCGTCGTCTTGGACGGGTGAGGTATTTGAGGTGCTGGAGGTTTGTAGGGCTTTGTTGTGAGAGCCCTTTGGAGGAGAGAGTTCTGATTGTCGGCGCTTGCGCGTAAGAAGATCGTCGGCGCTTGCGCGTAAGAAGATCGTCGGCGCTTGCGCGCAAGAAGATTGTCGGCGCTTGCGCGCGTAAGAAGATCGTCGGCTCGGGGAACCATCGGAGCCTGCGCGCGGACAATCGTCGAAGCTTACGTGCGTAGGAAGATCGTCAGCGCTAGCATGCCAAAGAAGATCGTCTGCCAAGAAGATCGTCGGCGCTTGAAGATTGTCAGCGCTTGCGCGCGTAAGAAGATCGACAGCGCTTGCGCGCGTAAGAAGATCGTCAGCGCTCGCGAAAGAAGATCATCGGCCAAGAAGATCGTCAGCGCTCGCTCGCAAAAGAAGATCATCGGCCAAGAAGATCGTCGGCACTTGCGCGCGTAAGAAGATCGTCGGCGCGGGGAACCATCGGAGCCTGCGCGCGGACAATCGTCGAAGCTTACGTGCGTAGGAAGATCGTCAGCGCTAGCATGCCAAAGAAGATCGTCTGCCAAGAAGATCGTCGGCGCTTGAAGATTGTCAGCGCTTGCGCGCGTAAGAAGATCGACAGCGCTTGCGCGCGTAAGAAGATCGTCAGCGCTCGCGAAAGAAGATCATCGGCCAAGAAGATCGTCAGCGCTTGCTCGCAAAAGAAGATCATCGGCTAAGAAGATCGTTGGCACTTGAAGATCGTAGGCGCTCGAAGATCGTCGGCGCTTGCGCGCGTACGAAGATTGTTGAACTGGTAGATCTTGTTGTCCAGGCTTAATCTTAAGTACTTCTTGGAAGACGGATGGATTGGGATCTGGAAGTACGCCTCCTTCCGATCCAGTGTACACATGAAGTCTTGTGGTGTCACTGCAAGTCTGACTGTGTCTGCTGTCTCCATTCTGAACGGAGTTTGTTTGCCAAACCTGTACAGAGCTGAGAGGTCGATGACTGGTCTCCAGCCTCCAGACGCCTTCTTTACAAGAGAGAGTCTACTGAAAAAGCCTGGGGAACCGTTGACGATCTCTTGGAGAGCATCCTTCTTTAGCATGGTCTCGACTTCTGCCCGTATGGCTAGCCCCCTTTGCCGATCCCATGGCACAGGAGCTCAACGACACTGGATTCGCTGTCAGGGGAGGTACAGATGTAGTGAACGGGACGCGATATCCCTGACTGATTGCGTAAATCGTCCAGGAATAGGCCCCGAGTTACTGCCACCTGAATGCGCAACTTTGTGGGCATCGCCCCACTGGTGGACATGCAGGGGGATTGCCAATCCTAGCGTTTGCGGCCTCGGCCACTGCCTCAAGGATTCTTGTCACCCCCTGGTTTTTTACCCCTTCTTGTCTTTGACAGGAAAGGGCTGCTGTTTGGACACAGTCGTGTTTGCTGCCACTGCCAATTTCGTCGTCTTGGACAGGTGAGGTATTTGAGGTGCTGGAGGTTTGTAGGGCTTCGATGTGAGAGCCCTTTGGAGGAGAGAGTCCTGATTGGATTTTTCCACCTCTCAGCTTCCTGTTCCACATCTTTGGGCTCAAACAGACTCTTTCCCATAAGGGAAGAGTGTCTGAGCTTGCCGACTTCGAAGGCCGGGACCCCCGAAAGGAACCTTTCTGCCACCGCATCACGTCCTTTCAAGATCGAATTGGCCCACAAGTTCGAGGCTTGGTGGGCCAGAACTCAATGGTGCGGGTGCCCGAAAGTAGGAAGGTCTCCAGTGCCTTCCTGGTGCTTTCTTTGGACAGATCTTCAGATCACAACAGGATGCCAAGAGACCCCAACCAGACGTCCAGCCACGAAGTAGCTTGCATGGCGTACTTCGGGGCCTTCTCCTGGCTTAGGATCTCTGTGACCGAGAAAGTCACTTGCCGGCTAGAGAGTCTCTGGAGAGGGACTCCCTTGGTAAGCTCTTCCACAGGGTGCAACGGAAGAGCTAAGCCAGACTCCTCCATGATCTCAAAATACCTCCTCTGGTGGAGGTGGGAGGAGCTTGTTGTCAGTAGTGGAACGGCTGGAGGAGGCGAGCTCGTAGAGCTGGTCGTCAACATTCTCCCTAGGCACTCTTCGCCCCTTGGGACCAGGGCAAAACTGCACTGGCCTTAGCGGGTTTCTGAGTGCCAAAGACTCTGTCCAGGACCGTGTCCTTGCCCTCATGAGGAGGAACCTCAGGGTCCTTGAACCCGTTGAGATGCCTCATCAGAGTCAAGACCTGCGAGAAGGCATGCTTGGAATCTTGCTGCTCTCCCCCTGGAGAGCTGGCAGCAAAGTCTCCCGTCTCCAAAGGCTCTACTTGGGGGGACTCTTAGAGTTCTTCGGTTTCCTCCTAGGAGGGATACAGGACTCCAACAACAAAATCTGAGGGCTCTTCTCGCCCCAACACGGGACGATTCTCCTGCTCGAGGTGGGGTTTCTCCCATTGGTGCAGTGGAAGAAGGCCTCACCTCGGTAGAGGGAGCGCGCTGGCGCTTGTGCGATGGGAAAAACCCAGGGGTCGCGCGCGAGACCGTTGAAAACACTTTAGTGTGCAGGTGCGCGACGCGGGCATGACTTCATAGGGTGAGCAGGAATCAGATTGACATGCAGGAACAGAATGAAGAGCCCGTGAGAATGTCGGCGCGTGCGTACGAGATTGTGGAGCTTGAAGATCGCCGGTGCTTGTGCGCGAGAGAAGATTGACAGCACTTGAAGATCGACGCCGCTTGTGCGCGCAAGAAGATCGTTGGCGCTTGCGCCCGTAAAATAATCGTTGGCGCTTACGCGCGTAAGAGGATTATCGGCACTTGCGCGAGTAAGAGGATCGTCGGCGCTTGCGCGCGTAAGAAGGTTGTCGGCGCTTGCGCGTAAGAAGATTGTCGGCGCTTGCGCGCGTAAGAAGATTGTCGGCGCTTGTGCGCGTAAGAAGATCGTCGGCGCGGGGAACCATCGGAGCCTGCGCGCGGACAATCGTCGAAGCTTACGTGCGTAGGAAGATCGTCAGCGCTAGCGTGCCAAAGAAGATCGTCTGCTAAGAAGATCGTCGGCGCTTGAAGATTGTCAACGCTTGCGCGCGTAAGAAGATCGACAGCGCTTGCGCGTAAGAAGATCGTCAGCGCTCGCGAAAGAAGATCATCGGCCAAGAAGATCGTCAGCGCTCGCTCGCGAAAGAAGATCATCGGCCAAGAAGATCGTTGGCACTTGAAGATCCTAGGCGCTCGAAGATCGTCGGCGCTTGCGCGCGTACGAAGATTGTTGGCTCAAGAAGATCGTCGGCGAGCACGAGCGCGCATGCGCTAGGATGAAGGGGCAGCTGACAGAACGATCAGGAACTGGGACGATCAACACTGGAAGTTCTGGTGAGTGCTTGAGCGCTAACTCAGGAATAGTCCCTGGAACAGGATTCCTCGGGATGGAAGTCTCAGGAACAGCAGGAACAGTAGGCGAGCGCGGGAGAACTTCTAAGTGAAGGGAACACGCCCATGATGATGTCCTAGAGAGACGGCAGCAACAGTAGACTCCCCAGGCACCAACAGGGCAGCTCTGTTTCGTTGGCACACTTTAGGCAAACGAAGAAAAACTGCATCGTTAACTGGGGAAAAAAATAAATAATTAGTTAACAGAAATTCCCCCGAGAGGAACTCCAAAGAGAAAACCCCGAGGGAATAGAAAACATAAGATTTAAAAATAAAGTATGCGCCCTCCTCCCCTACTGACATTCAGGGGAGAAGGGGGACGGCGGAGAACTGTAACAAAAAACGGATTTTGAGCGAAGCGAAAAATCTATTTTTGGTGAGATAGCCATGTCGTCCTGATGGAAGTTCCTTCATTAGTAGCTTCTTAGGTTATATGTGACTACAGTGATATATCCCAGAGAATTTACCGAAGGTACCCAGAATTCTAACTTCTGGAGCGAATATCCCTTAAAATTCTAAGAAGGGATATCACGTAAGGACGTAATGGCACACCTCATAGATATCTGCACCCCAGATAGAGTTTACGTTCGATGAGATGTGGCAAAAATAAAAGGGGGGCCCTTCAAAGGCCATCCCCGTTCCCTACTACTATCGATAGTACAACAGCGCCATCTCTACGATAGTGGCCATTCCTTGTAGCATTGAGCATAGGCTGTTACAAATACAGTACTTACGGGAGAGAACTGAAGATGTCTTCTGCAGAAGAGATGGGTGGGTCCATCAGGACGACATGGCTATCTCACCCAAAAATAGATTTTTCGCTTCGCTCAAAATCCGTTTTTTGGGCTCAAGCCATGTCGTGCTGATGGAAGCATACCAGAGCATTAATGTATCTGTGGATTTTTCATCAGTTCCTAAACCTTATATCAACCTTTTCAATGGTCATACTGACCATATGAGACTTGTGACAATACCGTTATATGTCATAAACAATGTAAGTGCTTCCTGCCTCCTACAGGGAAGAGTCATCTAGACAGTTGAAAAGGGATTTCAAGGTTAACATAAATAGTATGACCAAACTTAAGTATCCACTGAATATACAAATAGTCTCAAGTTGTATATTTGGTCAAAAAGACATCAGTGTCTCTTATGTCTAACCTTAGATGCATACAAAAATGTGAAGGATGCATCCTAAGCAAATAAAAAGTCTGGCATGTATAGATACAATTGTCTGGCAAAGATGGAAGCACTACATTCAGATAGACAGTTATTTTAAATAAATGACTACAAGAGATAGTTAGCAAAACGAATGTAGTTTGACAATGGGATTATACCTGAAACAAGTACAGGAAACGTATTCTTTCTTGAAGGAATGAAGTCAAGAAATGCCACTCTAGATTGAAGAGAAGGTAAAAGATAACTGCTCTTCATAAAACCTGTACTGGTTACCATTAACTGCCCTATGTACTTCGTACACCGGCACTAGAGCTATCTGTATAATTCCACACCTGGGATTTTAGAACAGAGCTAGTGCTACCATGGTAACACATAAATAAAAGAAGGCATACTTAAAAAGGATGACTTCCTCTCCCCTTAATTGACAGTCCCAGTCAATGATCTGTTCATCGTAGAATAAACGGCCTAATAAATAAGTTACCTGACGTCACCACATATTGCTTCAGATCATGTACTAGCAAAGCATGTGTTTGTAGAACATCCTGGATGATTCCTATCCAGAACATGTCCGAAGACAAGTGAGGACCCAAACCAAAAAGTGTATCACAAAAAATTAGGGGGCAGGTTTTAAAACACTACCTGCCGCCACTACAAAGTGTTTCAGTTCATGCACTTGTTTTGCGTAGTGTTTGTAAAACACCCTGGATGATTTCCATCCAGTGTATGAACGAAGACGTTCAAAGTCCATGTACTGAAAGAAGCTCAGTGATGAAGGAATCTTTCTCGGATCATGACCTGCGGGAGTACTGTCCGGATCCGCTCTACGAATAAAGTAGGTGAGCTTCGCCCTTAGTTGATTTAAAGATAAATTTGATCCCGAAGTTTCTCCTCTAAAGAGCTGACCTCCCCTGAAGTCTGAAGTTCTACGAAGATAGACCTTTAGACACTCTACAGGACATAGAGAGACATCTTCCTTCAGAGGACAGATTCTCCAGGGACCCCACCTCTTAGTGGGTAGCTCGTTTTTAGCGAGAAATGATGGATCAGGGAAGAGATTGAGATCTCCTAAATCTGTGAACTGGATGTGGCCCTCATCTCTTGATAGAGCCACGTTTTCACTAACTCTAGCCCCAGAGGCTATTGCAAACAGGAAAATAACCTTTTGGGTTAGATCCTAAGAGAACAATCTTCATTGTTCACCGATAAGGCATAATGTAAGACCTTGTCCAAAGACCAAGAGATGGGCTTTGGTGGTGCTGCAGGTCTAAGTCTAGCACATGCTTTCGGAATCTTGTTAAAGATTTAATTTGCCAGATCCACTTGTAAGGCATATAGGAGAGGTCTAGTCAAGGCCGATTTGCACGTATTTATCGTATTGGCCGCCAACCCCTGGCTATGAAGGTGGACAAAGAAGGACAGACAGAAGTTCATAGAAATTTCTTTCGGTCCTGTTGATTTGACAAACTCCACCCACTTCTTCCAGGAAGACTCATATTGTCTTTTAGTAGACTTAGCCTTGTATTCTTCTAAGAATCCTATATTGCCTTCTGAGATCCCAAACCTTTTTTAAGCGGTGTATTCTTCTAAGAATCTTATATTGCTTTCTGAGATCCCAAACCTTTTTCTAGCGGTGTATTCTTCTAAGAATCCTATATTGCCTTCTGAGATCCCAAACCTTTTTCTAACCGCTAGTGCAAGAAATTCATGAAATGAAGGGTTTGGGTTCCCTACGATAAACCGAAGGCAGTTAATTTCTGAACCTCCGGAAATATACCTAGGATCGGAGCTAGGACCGGCCTCATCTAGTCTATCAGACCCATTAGAGGAACCTCGTATGGGGCTATTTATCGAGGTAGTTTCTTGAAGACGCTCGTGATGAAGAGGTCGAACTGCAGTTCCGGGACTTGTTCCCATTTGGGAGGGAATATGTCTGCGTCCATGGACCATTCCAACTCTATCGCCTTGGACCATGATAGAGTATCCACCGCCACATCGTGGATCAAATGTAAATGAACTGCTGTTAGGTGCCATCCCTTTAAGAAAAGGATGGGTAACATCACTAAGACTGTACGAGACGTTCGATTGTGACGTCTTAAGATCGCTTCGGTTTACCAGCTCAGACGTAGGGAGTCTGATCTGTGTGGAGGGTGCTTCCCCGCCCACGAAAGGACCAGCAGAGTCCTGGGACTTTCGTGTTTTAACTTTTGCTAAAGAAGCGATTAAACAGGGACCGATCTCAGTCTTTTTTTTATCTCTTCAAGTGTTTGATGCATGTTTTCTCCAGGCTCTTAACGCATCTTTCCGATGTGCACTTTGCACTGTCTGTCACTATTGCGAACTGGGGAAAGTTTAGCACTTTTCCTTGTTGGCATTTTGGGAATCTGATCGATTAGCTGAATCTCCTGACAGACCTCGTGAGCTCCTTTTAACTTCCCGAGGGAAAAAGGGGCTGATGTGACTGAGGGCTTCGATGGTTTTTTAGCCATCGAAACCCTAGAGCTGGAGAAAGTCGAGACTTCTAGAAGCATATCTTGCATCTGCAATGTCCCAGGAACCGGGTCATCACTATGAAGATACTTAGGACTGTGAGTGTGATACGTATCTATTCTAGGATGAATGTTACTCTCCGTGACATGAATCCTAGGCAGGAGGAAGGGGGGTGGTCGACTGGAAGGTTCCAGAGGACACCTTTCAGGTCTGACAAGACTACGAACACCCTTAGTTGGAACAAGGTCCATATGTTCAGAAGGATTAACATTCAGAACTTGCAGATTATTATGAACTTGTTGAGTAGAGACAGGTTCAGAATGACTCAGAGACTTCTTGAGTCCTTCTTGTGAACACAAAATAGCCTTCCCTGGGACTCGATGAGCCGTAGCTTTCTTACTACCTGTATCTCTATAGCTCTCAGGTATTGTAAATTGCAACATATCGACTACTGTACCTATGTCATGCAGTCTTATCATTATGCTGCCTACAAGGCAGCATATGACAGCAGGGTCCATCTAGCACTAGATGGAACAGAAAAATAAAGACATCCTACTCGGGTCATTTGCTGTAGTCTTCCTACTATATTAATCATAGAGTTTCCTGATCAGGGAGACTCAAAGAAAAAGGGGCTGTACCCTTTACAGGATAAGAGTGTATTACTCATGCCTGAAATATTTAATATTGCAGGATAATCCTAAAACTGATTTCTAATCAGGATATTGAAGAAATCATATTCATTCAATATAGGATTAGGCTTAGCAATTGCCCGAATTGGATATCCAAAATATATTGGAAAAAACCACTAGTATAAGAAATATAGTAGTTTTCTATCTACAGTATTTTCTATACTGAGATATACTGGCTATCTGTATAACCTATACAGCAGTATATCCGGCATGTTGCCGGTCTGGCTAGGATATGTCTGCATACCTTGCAGACCTAGCGAGACAGAGAGACAGTCAGTATGGAAAAAAGGGCTATCCTTTACTGTAACTATATACAGTAATTAAGGAAGAAAAGTCTAATAGACTACCTTTTTACCGAAAGGAGGTTCTAATAGAAGGGGAGAATGTAAAATTCAGGCTTCTATATAGCTACAGTACTGTTGCCAGCAACCCGCCGACAGTACTGGTACAGTCGGCGCGCCGCGTTGCCGGCCCTGCCGACAGCATACAGGCAACAGAACCTATAGCTACAGTCCAAGGGAGGACTGAGAACCTCGGGGACAGAAGGGACTAACCACTCACAGCCATCATGGGCGCCACTGGCGTCCAGGCCGGCAACTGGTGACAGTCCATGATTGTCGGCAGCCATCTTGATTGCCGGCCAGGCCAGCAAAAGGCTATCATGCCGACAACCGCCGACAACGTCAGCAGTCGCCGACAACGTCATCAACCGCCGGCAATGTTGGCAGCTGCCGACAGTCCATGACTGTCGGCAGCCATCTTGGTTGTCGGCCAGGCCGGCAAAAAGGGCTCTCATGCCGACAACGTCGGTAGCCGCCGGCAAAGTCGGCTGCTGCCGACAGTCCATGACTGTCGGCAGCCATCTTGGTTGTCGGCCAGGCCGGCAGGCGGCAGTATGCCCTGCCGTCAGCCAGGATGAGAGAGGTAGTCTGGCTGCATCCAGCACTCTACCGTTAAGGAAAGAATGCAAGATGTCAGCCTAAAAGGCAATGGATAAACCATTAAAAAGGGGTGAGAGGAAGGGGAAAAGGGTCCTGTAACAATGGTGAAAGGAACTGTCAAACTTGACAGTCCTAGCACCTATAAAAGGAACTCTGTTTCTGTATGGTATCGACAGAATCTGGGTGCTAGGAGAGACTCAGTTCTCCAACCCAGAGACTGCCGACACAGTCAAGGGGAGGGGGCGACACTGCGCCTCCTCCCACAAAGAAAAACAGGATTCCAGTGCCACGTTATCTTAGGCTAAAAGGGAATTACTTTCAGCCCAAGGACCCTCTTAATGAGAGAATGCCTTGATGAAGTCATTGAGCTTCAGCACGGCATTTCATTCCCGTGCTAAAACTTGGTGACGGGCAAGAGGGCTCTCGAACTTGGGGAAATTGCTCCCCCAGTTCGAATCTAAATTTCTCTCTTTCACCTTTTTCTTTTTCTCGATATTACTTATCCTAATTTCATAAATTTTCTTTAGTCTTGCTTTCCAAACTCTATGAGAAAAATTTCCCTCATTATATGTGTGTATATATTATGTACATATATATTTATTATTTTTTTTTTCTCCTATGGCTTGGATGTTTTTACATCCATTTTAGCCCCGGCGGGATGTTCATACATCCTTTTTTGCTGCCTGCTTTGATGAGTGGGAGGAGGTATCACGGTTGGGAGGTGTTTGCATTCAAAGCTATATGTGAGAGTATTGGATGATTTCAGCCATCCCAAAGATGGTTTGGACCTTTTTGGCGGAACTATTCTCAAGTGTTGGGTCTTCGGAATCCAGGGGGATCCAATGCTTGGGATAGGACTCTCGGCTTTTGGCCGGAAGCCCGTCATTATAGATATGGGGAGGATGATTCCATAATTTCTTGATCTCAGTCCTAACAGGCGGGTTCAGCTTACACCTGTGCCTCTATATCTGTTTTGATGCTATCCTTCGGGTAGGGTATGGAGTGGACCATCTGGGAAGTATACTCTCATTGTGCCGATAGTGGAGAGTGCAAATTTCCTTTCCGACGTGTGATGGCCTAACATTCTCGAGCAGGTACATCAAACTAACCCTTTTCTCTCTCGTCTAATGGATTCTTTAAGGAACGAACCCCCATCCCCTGGATACGCTGACTGTCCCCTGGCACTGTTGACGACATCTGTTAATGTGATAAGGGAAAGCTCTGTTGATGACCTCGGAACGGGAAAGGACCATTCTACTGATATTTCTAAATCGAGTAATTTGGGTAACACGAGGAAACTTCGAATCCTCCATGTTACACAAATTTCAATAGAGACAAATTATGATGATCTATGTAAAGCATTTGAATGCTATGGATGCATAAAAGAAATAAGGATGAAACTTGAAGCTGAAACTTGGGATTCATGGATATCTTATAGTAGTTATGACGAAGCATTTAGTGCAATAAGTAACTTGAATAATATTAAAATTAATAACTTGAATGTCGCGGCTGCTCTCTGCGATAAGGTACCAAAAGATTTGGATGTGTACAGGCCTGCCGATTGGTTGGAAAAAGACGCAGATTTAGTTATGCCCTCCCAGAGAAATCCAAAACCACCGATGTGGCTTATAGCTGAATCAAAGGGGTTACAGGGAATTATTTTAAAATATGCAAATTGATTCAGAAAAAAGTAGGAACTATTGCACCAGGCGATATATCTCGTTTCGGAAAAAATAGTTTCCTTATCCATGCCAAATCCAGTATACAGTCGGTAATATTGTCCAATATGAAAATAAGTAATGATGACATTAAGTTAGATGTCAAACCCCACATAAATTTTAGCTACGGAAGGGGCGTAGTTTTTAACAGAGATCTATATAATTTTACAGAGGAGGAGATACTGGCCATGTGTCCATTAAATGTATGGAAAGTTCATAAAGTCCCACCCTCTTAATGAGAGAATGCCTTGATGAAGTCATTGAGCTTCAGCACGGCATTCTATTCCAGTGCTGAAACTTGGTGACTGGCAAGAGGGCTCTCGAACTTGGGGAAATTGCTCCCCCAGTTCGAATCTAAATTTCTCTCTTTCTTATCTTTTTCTTCCTCTTTATATTGCTTCAACCTTCTCCTAATATTATAAACTTTCTTTCATGATGCTGTCCCAACCCTATGAGTAAAATTTTCCATATGTATATATGTATATTTTTACATATATATGTATGTTTTTTTATTTATTTTTTTTTTCTCTCTATGGCATGGATGTTTTTACATCTGTTATCGCCACTTGGGCGGATGTTTCTACATCCGGTATTGTTGCCCTCTTTGATGAATGTGAAAGGTGTCACGGTTGGGAGGTGTTTGTGCTCAAAGCTATATGTGAGAGTATTGTATGATCTCAACCATCCCGAAGATGGTTTGGACCTTTTTGGCGGAACTATTCTCAAGTGTTGGTCTTCGGAATCCAGGGGGATCCAATGCTTGGGGTAGGACTCTCGGCTTTTGGCCGGAAGCCCGTCATTACAGATATGGGGAGGATGATTCCATAGTTTCTTGGTTTCGGTCCTAACAGGCGGGTTCAGCTTACACCTGTGCCTCTATATCTGTTTTGATGCTATCCTTCGGGTAGGGTATGGAGTGGACCATCTGGGAAGTATACTCTCACTGTGCCGGTAGTGGAGAGTGCAAATTTCCTTCCCAACATGTGATGCCTTAATGTTCTCAAGCAGGTAAATCAAACTATTCAAAAAATCACTCTTCTCTTTTCTTTATTCTGATGGCTTCTTGTGACAATGACCCCACCTCCCCTGGATATGCTGACTCGGCCCCGGCACTGTTGACGACCTCTGGCAATTCATTTAAAGAAAACTCCGTTGAAGACGTAGGAACTAAAAAGGACTGTTCTTTAAACATTCGGATAAAGGGTAATTTGGGCAACACAGGAAAACTGAAAGTCCTGCACGTTATCCAAATCCCTTTAGAAGCTAATTATGATGTGCTACATAAAATATTTGAGTGTTACGGATCAATAAAAGAAATTAGAATGAAACTTCAAGATGATAATTGGGAATCTTGGTTATCTTTTAATTGTCATGAGTAAGCATTTAATGCAAGCTGTAACATTGTTGATATTAAAGTAGGTAATATGAGTGTTAAGGGTGCTCTGTGTGATGGGGCACCTAAAGATCTGGATGTCTACAGACCAGCAGACTGGGCTGATAAAGATATAGAGGGAGGCAAATATGCCATCCCAAAGAAAGCCAAAACCACCAATGTGGCTTCTTGCTCAATCTGTAGGAGGTACGGAAAATTATTTCAAGATATGCAAATTTCTTCAGAGGAAGTTAGGTACGATCGCACCTGGAGATATATCTCGATTCGGGAAGAAAAGTTTCTTGATAAAGGCCAAGTCATACACACAGTCTGTTATACTGTCTAATTTGAAGACAGTAAATGATATAAAATTGGACATCAAACCCCATCTAAACTTTCGCTATGGAAGGGGAGTGGTTTTTAATAGGGATCTGTATGAATTTACTGAAGAGGAGATATTGGCTATGTGTCCTCTATCAGTGTGGAAAGTACATAAAGTACCTGGAACATCAATGATTGTTCTTACTTTCCAGGATGCTTATGTACCTTTCCACATAGACATAGAAAACGAAAGGATCAGAGTTCAACCTTTTAAGCAGAAGCCACTGCAATGTTATAATTGCTTTAAATTTGGACATCCTTCCAAAGTTTGCAATAATGAAAAAATTTGTAATACTTGCTCCAATATTTACCATGGGGATTGTACACTTGAGGAAAGGTGCTTAAACTGCAACTCCAATCATAAATCTAATGATAGGAGCTACCAGTTTTATAAGTTAGAAGAGGCTGCCCTCAGTAAATCAATTATTGAACATGTAAGCGTGGGGCATGCCAAGAGATTATTAAATAAATCTAATACTTATGCAAAGACATTAAAAACAGGAGAAAAAGTTCCTCGGGAATCATCTCACCCACCTACTACTGTAGGTAGTTCTCGAAAAAGGAATTCACCATCTGTTGATAAAGTGCTGCATAAGACAAGAACATCTCCTCCTAAAGATTTATCATTGAGTATCAACAAAAAGACATTGCCCACCACTATCAAACCTTTGTCCCCCATTACAAAGGATAGTACTAACCTCTCCCAGGCCATATCCTTGACTGATTTAATGGAGATTCCACCTGACACCAAGTTATCAGGTGTACCTGTAGTGGGGAAGGTACAAAAACCTGGTAACTCGCAACCTATTAATCGTAAAAGAGAGAGACCTCCATCTCTCTCACCCCCTTCCATAAGAAATACTAGAATTATGACATCAAATAAATATGATGTTTTGTCTGTTGATGTTGGCGATCAACCAGAAGACAATTTAAATAAATCAGAAATTCAAGTTGAGGTCCACCATCCCCCTCAACAAATATATAAAAAAGATACAAAGAAAAACTCCAACGTAAAACCCAACATAACAAGACCATCTTTGAAGAAACCTACAGGTAATAATGTTAGATTAAAAACTGCTAATGGGAAGACCTCATCCAAGATGTCTTCCCGAAATAATCCATAGTTTTCTCCTCAATTTTGCAATGGAACTGTCAGGTTTTAAGGGTGAAATTTGAAGAACTTAAGCTCCTAATTATTGAACATTCCCCCATAATTGTATGTCTACAGGAAAGTATGCTTGATGCTAACACTCCTAGTCCTCGAGAGTATGTTAGCTATAGAACACCATATAATCATCAAGCAGGGAGCCATGGTGGAAGTCTCATGTACGTTCGTCGAGATGTTCCCCAAATACCTATGTCTATATGTACAACACTGCAGGCAGTGGCTGTACAAATTGATATAGGAAGAAAATATACAATATGCTCTCTCTACTTGCCTCCAAATGATAATATTTTATATGATGATTAAGGAGAGGTCATTCATCAACTCCCTCAACCATTTCTCTTACTGGGAGATATGAATGGTAGACATCCTTTATGGGGTGATATTTTAGCAAACACAAGGGGCAATATTATCTCATCAAATGTGGAGAGTGAGGATGTGGGGCTCCTTAATACAAGAGAGCCCACACACTTCCATGTTCAGACAGGTACCTTGTCATGCATTGACCTTTCAGTTGCAAGCTCTAACTGCCTTCTTGATTTTGATTGGAGGACATTAGATGATTGGCATACTAGTGATCATGCACCAATCATTATAAACACCAACAAGGGTCCGCCTTTGCAAAGATCGCCACGTTGGAATCTAGACAAGGCAGACTGGGTTAGATTTTCTGAGCTAAGTGAAATCGAAGGGAGAGCAGAACAGTTTGAAAGTATTGATGATGCCATAGACCTACTGAATGGAACTCTTCATACAGCAGGAGTCAATTCAATTCCCAAAACAACAGGGTTATTCAAACGACGACCAGTCCCGTGGTGGTCTTCAGAACTAACTGCCCTCCACAGAGCCACAAGAAGATCTCTAACACGATTGCGTAGACGCAGAACTGATGAGAATTTAGTTATGTACAAGAAATGTAGAGCACAGTTCCGTCGTGCCATGAAAGAAGCAAGGCGCCAGTCATGGATGTCTTTAGTTTCCTCCATTAACAGTAGAACACCACCATCTTCTGTGTGGAGGAAAGTAAAAAAGATAGCTGGCAAATTCACCCCCAACCCACCACCAGTGTTGAAGGTGAATGGCCAGTATGTAACTGAAGCAAATGAAGTTAGCAATGCCCTGGCTAATCATTTTTCAAATGTATCCAGCAAGTGTGAAGGAGCCCCTGGTCACCAGTATAGGAGCGTTGAAGAAAAGAAAATTTTAAATTTTGCAACAAGAAGGGAAGAGTCGTATAATTCTCCTTTCACTGAAAGAGAATTTGATTCCGCACTTGCTCATTGCAATGATACAGCCCCTGGACCCGATGGAATTCCATATGCAATGATTAAACATGTACATTTTAACACCAAGCTATTTATTTTAAGCATTATTAATAGAATATGGCATGATCATAGTTACCCAAGTGTTTGGGAACTAGCCATTATTTTAGCCATTTTAAAACCTGGTAAAGACAAGTTTTTAGCAGCAAACTATCGTCCTATTGCATTGACATCTTGTTTATGTAAAATCATGGAGAAGATGGTCAATGCAAGGCTGATGTGGTACCTTGAAAAGAAAGTTATTTTATCATCGATTCAATGTGGATTCCGAAAAATGCACTCAACGACTGATGTGTTGATACGACTTGAGTCTTCTATTTGTGAAGCTTTTGCTTCCAAACAGCACCATGTTACAGTATTTTTTGACCTTGAAAAGGCATATGATACCACATGGAGATAAGGTATAAAAACCATTCATAAATTGGGATTGAGAGGAGAGCTGCCACTATTTATTCAGGCATTTCTTTCACGTAGAGTTTTTCAAGTGAGAGTGGGGGAAACTCTATCAGAGAGTAAGTGCCAGGAAGAAGGAGTTCCTCAGGGTAGTGTGCTGAGTGTAACCCTTTTTGCACTAGCAATTAATGGGATATCCTCAGCCATTCCCCAGGATGTTCTCTCAACATTATTTGTGGATGATCTCTCAATATCATTTGCTGGCACTAGAATGGCAATGGTTGAGAGAAAAATCCAACTCTCTATTGATAAAATTATCCAGTGGGCTGACATAAATGGATTTAAGTTCTCGACAAGTAAAACTACCATTGTCCATTTTTGTCGTATCCGGGGAGTACATCCAGACCCGGATATATACATTAAAGGTGAACGGATACCATGTGCAAGAGAAGCTAAATTTTTAGGTTTGATATTTGATTGTAGGCTTACATGGGTTTCTCACTTAAAAGCGTTAAAAGCTAAATGTGTTGAAGCTCTGAATATCTTAAAAGTATTGTCCCATACATCATGGGGGGCAGACCGCAATACTATTTTAAAATTATACAAGGCCTTGATTTTTCGCAAAATTAGTTATGGTTGTGAAATATATTCTTCAGCCACCCCAAGCCGGTTAAAAATATTAGACTCGATACATCATGCAGGTATTAGATTGTCTAATGGAGCTTTTAAAACGTCGCCTATCCTAAGTCTCCTTGTTGATGCTGGAGAGTTACCTCTAGACCTTTACCGAATGTCTTCCATTCTTCGGTATTGGTTTAGATTGCAAAGACTCCCTAACTCTCTAGCCTTTCAGACTGCAAGCCTTGTAAGACACGCATCATACTTTGAGTTGCACCCAAAATCTCCCCAACCTTATGGCTTTCGGGTGAAACGATTATTAAATAGTCTGAATATAATTAGAAATAAGGTACTTCCATTCAAGGTATCATCAACACCTCCATGGAAGTTACCAGAGATATCTTTTTGTATATATTTTATTGGAGGTAAGAAGAATATGTCAGACCTAGAAGCCAGGTGTCTTTTTAATGAACATGTTAAAGAACATAGAGGATCAACCTTTATCTATACTGATGGCTCCAAATCTGATGCTGGCGTTGGATCTGGAGTACATAGTAATGGTTTTAATTGTAGAGTGCACTTCCTCTGACCGTTTCCATATTTACTGCCGAACTGTATGGCATATTAACCGCTATTGAGAAAATAGCGTTGGAGGAGGGGGTAATTTTACAATTTTTAGTGATGCAAGGAGTGTCCTTCAAGCTATAGATGTTTTTAATTCTAATAACCCTCTAGTTTTAAAGATTTTAGAATGGCTTTTTATTATTGGACGGAGAGGTATAACAGTTCAATTTTGTTGGGTTTCAGCACATGTAGGTGTGTCTGGGAATGAGAAGGCAGATTCACTGGCTAAGAAGGCTGCATCCGAGTTGCTGCCAAGAAGGTATCCCATTCCCTGTAATGATTTCTTACCTAACATCAAGAAATTGGTTTGCAAAAAATGGCAACAGCAATGGGATAGCCTAGATGAGAATAAAATGCGATAGGTAAAAAATGACATATCTCCTTGGAGGTATAATATGATGCCCCGAAAATGGGAGAAGTCTCTTTGTCGTCTCCGTATTGGTCACAATCGGTTGACACACGAGTTTCTGCTGAGGGGCCAACACCAACCGTATTGTGACGACTGTTTAGTACCTCTTAACAGTAAGGCATTTGTTGACCGAATGCCCCAATTATAACAACTTAAGGAATAGATATTTGTTTGAGGCTCGAGGTGAGGGTGGCAGGTTCATCCTTGCCAAGATTCTTGGAAATGATGTGTCCTACCATGCAAGTGGCATTTTTAGATTTATTTCAGAAGCAGGTCTTCTGAAAAATATTTAACTTTTATGACATTCAACTTTTATGATTTTAATTGAATACTCTTTTATTTTTTTATTTTATTTTATTTTTTTATTTTTGTATACATAATTTAAATGTTACTGGCGTCAATGACCTTAGATGTCAGGATGCCTGAAAACTTTAAATCAATCAATCAATCAGCCCAAGGAACTGTGGCACAGGACAAGTCTTTATTCGCAAGGAGAAAATGGTATACTACCATAACCAAAGCGACTATGGAGGACTAACCTCCATTGTCGGCAGGGGAGTAAAGGTATCCCACAACCAACTCGCCCTGTCGGAAGGTCAACGACATAAGACTAAAAACTCTGAGATTCTGACTAAATCCCAAAACCTGCTGGTATATCCACAACCAAAGGTTAAGGGGATAGGCAGAAACCAAACCCCAGGTCAGCCATGTCTGAATAATATTCAGGCACGGCCATAAGGGTTGTAGTCTGGGACTACACTCAGAGGGAAAGGGATTACCTTTAAGTCTCCGAAGAGACGTGAGAAGTTTCATAACATTACAGGAGGAATCAGTCTCCAATGGAATGAAAACAAAACACAAAGGTAATCGGGGAATGTCGAACGTATAGACAGTGTATAGGTTAGCCTAACTAAGCTAGATGAGTTCTCGGTTACCTAAATCACCAAAACTCTAACTATACGATCGACAGAGGAAAAATGAAATAATTATGCATATAATCACATCTTCACAAGAATATGCCTAAATAGCTAATTAATTACGAGAATTAAACAAGGCTATTTAAAAACTGGAAGTCGTTCCGCTAACTAAATAACGCATGCCTAAGAACGACAGCGCCCATGGCGCCTCCAGTAATGACCTAGCTCTAGAAACACAATAAATACTCAATATCATTGAGAAACAAGAGCTAAAACATATTCAAAGTAAAGACCCGATACTCAACTTTCCGAAGGCGGAAGAAGATAAAGAAAGCATAATAATAATCCTTTAACCGATCGAAATAAATTCAATCGCCGGAAAATACCACCGAGCGAAATCGCTACAAATAAAGGAATGGCCTCTATCGTAGGGATGGCGCTGTTGTACTATCGATAGTAGTAGGGAACGGGGATGGCCTTTGAAGGGCCCCCCTTTTATTTTTGCCACACCTCCTCGAACGTAAACTCTATCTGGGGTGCAGATTGCTATGAGGTGTGCCATTACGTCCTTACGTGATATCCCTTCTTAGAATTTTAAGGGATATTCGCTCCAGGAGTTAGAATTCTGTGTACCTTCGGTAAATTCTCTGGGATATATCACTGTAGTCACATATAACCTAGGAAGCTACTAATGAAGGAACTTCCATCCGCACGACATGCTTGAGCCCAAAAACAGAATTATAGTTATGTAATTCATCTAAGAATGTTCACAAATAGTAAGAACCACTGAGACCCGAAGGGAAGTGTTCTCCACAGAATGCTGACAAGTTAAAAAAATAATTAGATTTCATTAAAAACGATTGAGACAAACAAACGGAATAGCAACCCAACCCGCACGGGAAAGAAGCTTCCGTAATAGTACGTAGTAGTAGTAAAAGGGTGAACGACCTTGAGTAGAGAGAGAGACCGTAGTCAATCTAAACTCCCACATTCCCTTCGCTGAGAATCCAAGTTCCCCATAGGGAAGGAGGAACAGCTGAGAAAACAGATGAATGAAGAAAGTCCAGTGATGACGATTCCCCACAGCAGCCAAATTATCGGAAGCCAAAGGAACGACCGAAGGACCAAGGGAGAGGCCGCGCCCCATGAAGTGAAACCGTGGTGGCCTGGTACTATGCCGGTGAAGTTGTCGTACACTACACACACAGCACAAACACTGAAAAGGAAACTTACTATATTTCTATACACAATTATAAACATAAATAATGTTTATATATATATTAAGTATAAGAAAAAGTAAGTAAAAGACAAAAAGCATTAATGGCTGCCAAAGTGAGGGTGGGAGCAGACACGTCTTCCCATCACCCGAGCGAAAAGTAAAGTGAAGTAGTTCACCGGTGTGTGAGGGGGGAGGGGTAGCTAGCTACCCCTCCCCTACCCCCTTGCTAACTATCGAGGGGGTAGTGAACCCTCATTAAAATTCTAATGGCTCGCCATTTCAGCTACGCCGAAAGTAATACCCTATTTAAATAGCGTGATTTGTATTTCGGTTACGGAACAAATAAGCATAAAAATCTAGGATACATCCAACAATTTTTCATATTTCAATAACTTGAACATTTCCATGAAACTTTTATATTCTTGAACCATTTTTACAAACCTATTATATTTTTAAACCATTTTTCAAGTTGGAATTTACTTTTATTGTTTAAAACTGGTAGAGTTCATGATGGGCTAAGATGTTTGAATAACTTATTCAGAAAAGAATGTGGATAACAGCTTTGACTTTTGATAGGGTTGAAATTGCCTTGCAATTACAAATTAATTTTATTGAACCAAGTCTGAAAAACCAAAACTATCAAATATAGAAAAGTGTCAGTTTCCCTTTGACAACCATCTAATTTCTAGAAAGTATTTACCAATAAACGTTCAAACTCCTCATCATCAATCCAAAGCTTAAAAAACAGTCTGGAATTGAGAGTGTGCCTTACTTTTATTCTATACAGCTGTAATAGTATTTATTGATTTATTAAGCCTACCACCCAGGTTTTTTGCTAACAGATGCTTCCTGTGGATTACACAGTGCACCATAAGCATTGGTAAAATTTTTTCAAGGAACTGTTGAAGGCACGATGATAAA
The DNA here is from genome assembly GCF_036898095.1 of Palaemon carinicauda. Taxonomy (NCBI): domain Eukaryota; kingdom Metazoa; phylum Arthropoda; class Malacostraca; order Decapoda; family Palaemonidae; genus Palaemon; species Palaemon carinicauda. The sequence continues at coordinate 72,479 of NW_027168505.1, read as the reverse complement.
TTATCACCAGTGGTGCCCAATCAGAGATTAGAAAGTGGGAAGTTTTTTTTCTCTTAGAAAAAAAAATTCTCAGCCACATTGAATACCGATTCTCGTTTAGTGAAGTTTTCTTGCAAATAACAGGTCTTACACCAACTTTTCATCCCTGATAAAACGAACATACACAGGAAACACTCATTTCCCTATATCAAGGACTTTAACTGCAAGCTAAATTCTGTTATGGAAACAATGTTGCAGATTTGTTTTCATTATTTTTAGCCATTTCATCTATTTTATGACCGAATTATCACAGAAATAGCTATTTGATCAGGTAACAAATAAAACTGCCAAACTTATTATTGCATCACTGGGCCCCAAAAACCCCCTTTTTGCATCATCTGCCACCAATAGAGGAAAAAAAAAAAAAAAAAAAAAACAAGGGAGCGGTACTGCCCACCTTGGCTCATGACCCAATCTTGGCTTACAAGGACGGCCTACTTTCTTGACTACTTCAGGCTCATGACCCAATCTTGGCTTACAAGGACGGCCTACTTTCTTGACTACTTCAGGCTCATGACCCAATCTTGGCTTACAAGGACGGCCTACTTTCTTGACTACTTCAGGCTCATGACCCAATCTTGGCTTACAAGGACGGCCTACTTTCTTGACTACTTCAGGCTCATGACCCTATCTTGGCTTACAAGGACGGCCTACTTTCTTGACTACTTCAGGCTCATGACCCAATCTTGGCTTACAAGGACGGCCTACTTTCTTGACTACTTCAGGCTCATGACCCAATCTTGGCTTACTAGGACGGCCTACTTTTTTGACTCCTTTAGGCTCATGACCCAATCTTGGTTTACAAGGACGGCTTACTTTCTTGACTTTAGGCTGATGACCCAATCTTGGTTTACAAGGACGGCCTACTTTCTTGACTTCTTTAGGCTCATGACGCAATCTTGGTTTACAAGGACGGTCTACTTTCTTGACTTCTTTAGGCTCATGACGCAATCTTGGTTTACAAGGACGGCCTACTTTCTTGACTTCTTTAGGGTCATGACGCAATCTTGGTTTACAAGGACGGCCTACTTTCTTGACTTCTTCAGGCTCATGACCCAGTCTTGGTTTACAAGGACGGCCTACTTTCTTGACATAATTACGGAGATTTTTACGTGGCTGTCCTACAGTTTTTTTCATAACGCTTCGAGCCTCATCGGGCTTATTCAATTTTCTAGGTCGAAAATTATAGTTGTGCTTCATTGTAATTTCCTTTTTGTTTTTACTTCTTAAATTATAAGGCATTTTTTGTTTGTGATGTTTGAGGCTAATTTCCTTATTATTCAATCGTAACTTTCTTCTCTTTCTTGAAGGCATTTTGAAGGTTAGGTTTATGCCTTCATAATCATCCCACTCTTCCTCGGTGTTAAATTCCCTACATTCAACCTCTTCAAGAAGGTCATGATCATTGAGACCAAGCTCTCTTTTCTGCTTAAGCAGTGTCTTTTCTACCTCTCTTTCTATGGAATCATCCATCGACATAATAACTAGGCCGTCATCACTGTCGTCATCCAGTTGTAAATCACACTCTTCTTCCTTTTCTCTCAAAGGCAAGCCGTGAGACAGCAAAATATACTTTTCTATAATTGTATCCAAACTTTTTTTGGCCTTTTTTAGACCCCTTTCAATTCCATAAACGTTACTTGCCTCTTCATACACATCCTGAAAACATTGAAAAAAGCTTTATTAAAAAAAAAATGTAAAATTATCATTTCAAATAAAACATTTCTGTACTTTCATAAGTTCAATCAACTTAGCATTGGTGTGTTGCAGATTGAAAGATTCAAGAATTTTTAGAATTTAAATCACTTTTCTGAATTAATGAAGAATGACAGAGAAGTTGTGCTGAACAGGGACATGTTATACAGTACTTTCAGCAAGCCAGACTACATATTGTAAGAGGGTCACAATCCAAGAAAAATTAATGTGGTATAAGAATTTAGATCTACTAAACTTTCAAGTGTTAAATGCATACAGCAGTGAAATTATATAGGCTTAAGCCTCATGAGATTATTAAAATTTCCTGATAAATTTTCTAACAGTTAATGTTCTTAAAGTGAAATAATCTTGCAGACTGGTGCAACATGACTACACTTACGGGTGATGCCAAGTGTAATACTGTTGTAGGGAAAGGGAAACCTGAAGTTGTTCATGATGAGAGGTACCATAGGGAAGTAACTCGGAACTACTTTTTTGGGAGGATTCACTGGATTCTAAAAATGTGTTATCCTTTACAGTGGATTCAATGGATTTTCAAGACTTAAAGATGGAAGCAAGTGATATCAAGAAAGTGATCCATAGAGTGAAAGTCAACTCTTCAAAATGATTTCAAATACCAGCACAACAATCCCTCAGCTATAGGTGGTGTTCCATTCCTTGATCCTGCCACCCCACCAATTACATTACAACATATGACAAATTCGTAGATAATATGTATTTTTCCTAACCATACAAACCTTAGCTATTTAATTAGGGTATTACTTTCGGCGTAGCAGAAATGGCGAGCCATTAGAATTTTAACGAGGGTTAATATCCCCTCACTAGTTATCGAAGGGGTAGGGGAGGGGTAGCTAGCTACCCCTCCCCCCTCACACACCAGTGAACTAGCTCACTTTGCTTAGAGGTAGGACTTCCCGGGGGACAGGGCTGGCAGGCAAGTTTGATTAAATAGCTAAGGTTTGTATGGTTAGGAAAAATATGAATTATCTACGAATTTGTCATTTGATCCGTAACCGAAATACAAACCAGGCTATTTAAATAGGGTGACTTAACCCTTAGGAAGGGTGGTAAGTCCCAGCCGTTACTGGCTTTTTGGCTTTTGCCCGGGGACTCGGTATCTGAGTGTGTAGAACTCGAGATAAGGAGTCCCTGCACCTCGCAAGTACCTTCCTCTGCAAAGGCCGCGGCCTACGTAAGCATGTGTGTGAAAGAATGAAGAGTGACTCGTCCTAGGAAGTTGACCTGGAGTCCATTAGATGGAATTCTAGGTTAGGACGTTCCCAATACCACCTCGTAAGGGTATGGGGGACGCGATAGTATTATCTTAATACTAGGACCACAAGGAAGCATGGTTTACCTGCAGTGGTTTGAGGTCAGCTGTGCAGAGAACCCAGGATGTTGCCTTCCCCAAGAGAGGGAAGGAGGAAGAAAAGTATAAGGGCCAGGCATATCTTTTCATTCATGCAGACTAACACCGGGTAACAATGCCCTTAACCTTCTGCTGCTTGTCCATTAAGGAGCCTGAGGTTTAAACCAGCTGTTGTGCAGCCACCACAGGGCCTATAGAGAACGTATCGAGCCTCCTGTGGGTCACGTCTTGCAGTTAGTGGGCTGTGAAGGTCATTTGACGCTTCCAAACCCCTGCTTGTAGAACCTGCGTTACTGAGTAGTCTCTCTTGAATGCCAGGGACGTAGCGATGCCTCTGACATCATGTGCTCTAGGGCGACGTGACGGAGGAGGGTCTGGATTTAGGGAATGGTGGATGACCCTGCGAATCCATGCTGAGATAGTGTTCTTAGTGACCCTCCTCTTCGTCCTTCTTGTGCTCACAAACAATGCTTGCACTCGAGGACGAATTGCAGCTGTTCTCTTAAGATAGAGCCTCAGACTCCTTACTGGGCACAGTAGGAGATGGTCTGGGTTATCTGTTACAGAACGGAGATTCGAAATCCGGAAAGAGTTGAACCGTGGTTCTGGCACTTCTAGATTTTGAGTCTTAGCCACAAACTCAGGGACGAACCTGAACGTTTCCTTTACCCATCCCCTTGAATGGGCGATGTCATACGAGAGATCATGAAGTTCGCTGGCTCGCTTGCCCGATGCCAAAGCAAATAGGAACACTGTCTTCCAAGTCAGGTGGCGATCAGAAGCGTGGTATAATGGTTCGACGGAGGTCTCTTAAGAGACGTGAGGACTCGAACCATGCTCCCTGGAGGAGGTCTCACTTCCGACTGAGGGCAGGTAAGTTCATAACTTCGTATGAATGGTTCCAGCGAGGGGGAAATGTCCATTTCTTTTAGCCTGAAGGCAAGACTTAAGGCTGAGTGATAGCCTTTCACTGCCAAGACTGAAAGGCGCATCTCTTCCCGCAAATACACGAGATAGGATAGCTGTAGTGAAAAGGTACCTCCCTGCTTATTGATGTAAGCCACTACCGTGGTGTTGTCGCTCCTCACCACCACATAGTGAATCGCCAGATACTGTTGGAACTGTTGAAGTGCCAGAAATATGGCCTTCATCTCTAGCAGGTTTATGTGGAGGCACTTCTGATTCTGACCATATGCCTTAGGTCCTGTGGTTCAGGACGTGGGCTCCCCACCCTTCTTTTGAGGCGTTCGAGAACAGCATCAAATCCGGGGGGGAGGACGAGAAGATCCACTCGCTTTCGGGGAATCGTGACCTTGATTCCACCGGGACTTGGGCCGCCATTGCAGGGATCTCATCCTGAGGCGCCCATTTGGAACTAGACGGGCCAGGGAGGAAAGGTGACTGAGAAGACGTAACCATGATTGGGCTGGGAGTTCTTCTCGTCTGAGGAAAGGATCTGCAACCATCCTCAGCCTTGATATCCTGTCATCTGATGGAAAGGCTTTGTGGAGATTGGTGTCTAAGATCATACCCAGATATACCAGTCGTTGAGATGGAGGCAGAGAAGACTTCTCAAGATTTACCATGATCCCTAGATCTTGGCAAAGACTCAGAAGCTTATCCCGGTGTCGAAGAAGGGTAGACTCCAAGTCTGCCAGGATCAGCCAGTCGTCCAAATAGCAGAGAAGTTGGATACCGATCCTGCGTGCCCACGAAGAGATCAGGGTGAAAACACTGGTCAATACCTGAGGTGCTGTGGAGACCGAACACAGCACCTTGAACTGGTAGATCTTGTTGTCCAGGCTTAATCTTAAGTACTTCTTGGAAGACGGATGGATTGGGATCTGGAAGTACGCGTCCTTCCGATCCAGTGTACACATGAAGTGTTGTGGTGTCACTGCAAGTCTGACTGTGTCTGCTGTCTCCATTCTGAACGGAGTTTGTTTGCCAAACCTGTACAGAGCTGAGAGGTCGATGACTGGTCTCCAGCCTCCAGACGCCTTCTTTACAAGAGAGAGTCTACTGAAAAAGCCTGGGGAACCGTCGACGATCTCTTGGAGAGCATCCTTCTTTAGCATGGTCTCGACTTCTGCCCGTTTGGCTAGCCCCCTTTGCCGATCCCATGGCGCAGGAGCTCAACGACACTGGATTCACTGTCAGGGGAGGTACAGATGTAGTGAACGGGACGCGATATCCCCGACTGATTGCAGAAATCGTCCAGGAATAGGCCCCGAGTTACTGCCACCTGAATGCGCAACTTTGTAGGCATCGCCCCACTGGTGGACATGCAGGGCGATTGCCAATCCTAGCGTTTGCGGCCTCGGCCACTGCCTCAAGGATTCTTGTCACCCCCTGGTTTTTTACCCCTTCTTGTCTTTGACAGGAAAGGGCTGCTGTTTGGACACAGTCGTGTTTGCTGCCACTGCCAATTTCGTCGTCTTGGATGGGTGAGGAATTTGAGGTGCTGGAGGTTTGTAGGGCTTCGATGTGAGAGCCCTTAGGAGGAGAGAGTCCTGATTGGATTTCCTCCACCTCTCAGCTCCCTGTTCCACATCTTTGGGCTCAAACAGACTCTTTCCCATTAGGGAAGAGTGTCTGAGCTTGCCGACTTCGAAGGCCGGGACCCTTGAAAGGAACCTTTCTGCCACCGCATCACGTCCTTTCAAGATCGAATTGGCCCACAAGTTTGAGGCTTGGTGGGCCAGAACTCAATGGTGCGGGTGCCCGAAAGTAGGAAGGTCTCCAGTGCCTTCCTGGTGCTTTCTTTGGACAGATCTTCACATCACAACAGGATGCCAAGAGACCCCAACCAGACGTCCAGCCACGAAGTAGCTTGCATGGCGTACTTCGGGGCCTTCTCCTGTCTTAGGATCTCTGTCACCGAGAAAGTCACTTGCCGGCTAGAGAGTCTCTGGAGAGGGACTCCCTTGGTAAGCTCTTTCACAGGCTGCAACGGAAGAGCTAAGCCAGACTCCTCCATGATCTCAAAATACCTCCTCTGGTGGAGGTGGGAGGAGCTTGTTGTCAGTAGTGGAACGGCTGGAGGAGGCGAGCTCGGAGAGCTGGTCGTCAACCTTATCCCTAGGCACTCTTCGCCCCTTGGGACCAGGGCAAAACCGCACTGGCCTTAGCGGGTTTCTGAGTGCCAAAGACTCTGTCCAGGACCGTGTCCTTGCCCTCACGAGGAGGAACCTCAGGGTCCTTGAACCCGTTGAGAAGCCTCATCAGAGTCAAGACCTGCCAGAAGGCATGCTTGAAATCTTGCTGCTCTCCCCCTGGAGAGCTGGCAGCAAAGTCTCCCGTCTCCAAAGGCTCTACTTGGGGGGACTCTTAGAGTTCTTCGGTTCCCTCCTAGGAGGGATACAGGACTCCAACAACGAAATCTGAGGGCTCTTCTCGCCCCAACACGGGACGATTCTCCTGCTCGAGGTGGGGTTTCTCCCATTGGTGCAGTGGGAGAAGGCCTCACCTCGGTAGAGGGAGCGCGCTGGCGCTTGTGCGATGGAAAAAACCCAGGGGTCGCGCGCGAGACCGTTGAAAACACTTTCGTGTGCAGGTGCGCGCGCGCGGGCTAGACTTCATAGGGTGAGCAGGAATCAGATTTGACGTTCAGGAACAGAATGAAGAGCCCGTGAGAATGTCGGCGCGTGCGTACGAGATTGTGGAGCTTGAAGATCGCCGGTGCTTGTGCGCGAGAGAAGATTGACAGCACTTAAAGATCGACGCCGCTTGTGCGCGCAAGAAGATCGTTGGCGCTTGCACGCGTAAGAGAATCGTTGGCGCTTGCGCGCTTAAGAGGATCATCGGCACTTGCGCGAGTAAGAGGATCGTCGGCACTTGCGCGAGTTAGAGGATCGTCGGCGCTTGCGCGCGTAAGAAGATTGTCGGCGCTTGCGCGTAAGAAGATCATCGGCGCTTGCGAGCGTAAGAAGATCGTCGGCGCGGGGAACCATCGGAGCCTGCGCGCGGACAATCGTCGAAGCTTACGTGCGTAGGAAAATCGTCAGCGCTAGCGTGCCAAAGAAGATCGTCTGCCAAGAAGATCGTTGGCGCTTGAAGATTGTCAGCGCTTGCGCGCGTAAGAAGATCGACAGCGCTTGCGCGCGTAAGAAGATCGTCAGCGCTCGCGAAAGAAGATCATCGGCCAAGAAGATCGTCAGCGCTCGCTCGCGAAAGAAGATCGTTGGCACTTGAAGATCGTAGGCGCTCGAAGATCGTCGGCGCTTGCGCGCGTACGAAGATTGTTGGCTCAAGATCGTCGGCGAGCACGAGCGCGCCTGCGCTAGGATGAAGGGGCAGCTGACAGGACGATCAGGAACTGGGACGATCAACACTGGAAGTTCTGGTGAGCACTTGAGCGCTACCTCAGGAATAGTCCCTGGAACAGGATTCCTCTGGATGAAAGTCTCAGGAACAGTAGGCGAGCGCGGGAGAACTTCTAAGTGAAGAGAACACGCTCATGACGATGTCCTAGAGAGACGGCAGCAACAGCAGACTCCCCAGGCACCAACAGGGCAGCTCTGTTTCGTTGGCACACTTTAGGCAAACGAAGAAAAACTGCATCGTTAACTGGGAAAAAAAATAAATAATTAGTTAACAGAAATTCCCCCGGGAGGAACTCCAAAGAGAAAATCCCGAGAGAATAGAAAACATAAGATTTAGAAATAAAGTATGCGCCCTCCTCCCCTACTGACATTCAGGAGAGAAGGAGGACGGCGGAGAACTGTAACAAAAAACGGATTTTGAGCGAAGCGAAAAATCTATTTTTGGGTGAGATAGCCATGTCGTCCTGATGGAAGTTCCTTCATTAGTAGCTTCCTAGGTTATATGTGACTACAGTGATATATCCCAGAGAATTTACCGAAGTACCCAGAATTCTAACTTCTGGAGCGAATATCCCTTAAAATTCTAAGAAGGGATATCGCGTAAGGACGTAAGGGCACACCTCATAGCAATCTGCACCCCAGATAGAGTTTACGTTCGAGGAGATGTGGCAAAAATAAAAGGGGGGCCCTTCAAAGGCCATCCCCGTTCCCTACTACTATCGATAGTACAACAGCGCCATCTCTACGATAGTGGCCATTCCTTGTAGCATTGAGCATAGGCTGTTACAGATACAGTACTTACGGGAGGGAACTGAAGATGTCTTCTGCAGAAGAGATGGGTGGGTCCATCAGGACGACATGGCTATCTCACCCAAAAATAGATTTTTCGCTTCGCTCAAAATCCGTTTTTTGGGCTCAAGCCATGTCGTGCTGATGGAAGCATACCAGAGCATTAATGTATCTGTGGATTTTCCATCAGTGCCTAAACCTTATATCAACCTTTTCAATGGTCATACTGACCATATGAGACTTGTGATAATACCGTTATATGTCATCATCACTAATCATAAACAATGTTAGTGCTTCCTGCCTCCTACAGGGAAGAGTCATCTAAACAGTTGAAAAGGGATTTCAAGGTTAACATAAATAGTATGACCAAACTTAAGTATCCACTGAATATACAAATAGTCTCAAGTTGTATATTTGGTCAAAAAGACATCAGTGTCTCTTATGTCTAACCTTAGATGCATACAAAAATGTGAAGGATGCATCCTAAGCAAATAAAAAGTTTGGCATGTATAGATACAATTGTCTGGCAAAGATGGAAGCACTACATTCAGATAGACAGTTATTTTAAATAAATGACTACAAGAGATAGTTAGCAAAACGAATGTAGTTTGACAATGGGATTATACCTGAAACAAGTACAGGAATCGTATTCTTTCTTGAAGGAATGAAGTCAAGAAATGTCACTCTAGATTGAAGAGAAGGTAAAAGATAACCGTTCTTCATAAAACCTGTACTGGTTACCATTAACTGCCCTATGTACTTCGTACACCGGCACTAGAGCTATCTGTATAAATCCACACCTGGGATTTTAGAACAGAGCTAGTGCTACCATGGTAACACATAAATAAAAGAAGGCATACTTAAAAAGGATGACTTCCCCTCCCCTTAATTGAGAGTCCCAGTCAATGATCTGTTCATCGTAGAATAAACGGCAGAGTAAATAAGTTACCTGACATCACCACATATTGCTTCAGATCATGGACTAGCAAAGCATGTGTTTGTAGAACATCCTGGATGATTCCTATCCAGAACATGTCCGAAGACAAGTGAGGACCCAAACCAAAAAGTGTATCACAAAAAATTAGGGGGCAGGTTTTAAAACACTACCTGCCGCCACTACAAAGTGTTTCAGTTCATGCACTTGTTTTGCGTAGTGTTTGTAAAACACCCTGGATGATTTCCATCCAGTGTATGAACGAAGACGTTCAAAGTCCATGTACTGAAAGAAGCTCAGTGATGAAGGAATCTTTCTCGGGTCATGACCTGCGGGAGAACTGTCTGGATCCGCTCAACGAATAAAGTAGGTGAGCTTCGCCCTTAGTTGATTTAAAGATAAATTTGATCCCGAAGTTTCTCCTCTAAAGAGCTGACCTCCCCTGAAGTCTGAAGTTCTACGAAGATATACCTTTAGACACTCTACAGGACATAGAGAGACATCTTCCTTCAAAGGACAGATTCTCCAGGGACCCCACCTCTTAGTGGGTAGCTCGTTTTTAGCGAGAAATGATGGATCAGGGAAGAGATTGAGATCTCCTAAATCTGTGAACTGGATGTGGCCCTCATCTCTCGATAGAGCCACTATTTCACTAACTCTAGCCCCAGAGGCTATTGCGAACAGGAAAATAACCTTTTGGGTTAGATCCTAAGAGAACAATCTTCATTGTTCACCGATGAGGCATAATGTAAGACCTTGTCCAAAGACCAAGAGATGGGCTTTGGTGGTGCTGCAGGTCTAAGTCTAGCACATGCTTTCGGAATCTTGTTAAAGATTTAATTTGCCAGATCCACTTGGAAGGCATATAGGAGAGGTCTAGTCAAGGCCGATTTGCACGTATTTATCGTATTGGCCGCCAACCCCTGGCTATGAAGGTGGACAAAGAAGGACAGACAGAAGTTCATAGAAATTTCTTTTGGTCCTGTTGATTTGACAAACTCCACCCACTTCTTCCAGGAAGACTCATATTGTCATTTAGTAGACTTAGCCTTGTATTCTTCTAAGAATCCTATATTGCCTTCTGAGATCCCAAACCTTTTTCTAGCGGTGTATTCTTCTAAGAATCCTATATTGCCTTCTGAGATCCCAAACCTTTTTCTAGCGGTGTATTCTTCTAAGAATCCTATATTGCCTTCTGAGATCCCAAACCTTTTTCTAACCACTAGAGCAAGAAATTCATGAAATGAAGGGTTTGGGTTCCCTGTGATAAACCGAAGGCAGTTAATTTCTGAACTTTAGGAAATATACCTAGGATCGGAGCTAGGACCGGCCTCATCTAGTCTATCAGACCCATTAGAGGAACCTCGTATGGGGCTATTTAGCGAGGTAGTTTCTTGAAGACGCTCGTGATGAAGAGGTCGAACTGCAGTTCCGGGACTTGTTCCCATTTGGGAGGGAATATGTCTGCGTCCATGGACCATTCCAACTCTATCGCCTTGGACCGTGATAGAGTATCCACCGCCACATCGTGGATCAAATGTAAATGAACTGCTGTTAGGTGCCATCCCTTTAGGAAAAGGATGGGTAACATCACTAAGACTGTTCGAGACGTTCGATTGTGACGTCTTAATATCGCTTCGGTGTACCAGCTCAGACGTAGGGAGTCTGATCTGTGTGGAGGGTGCTTCCCCGCCCACGAAAGGACCAGCAGAGTCCTGGGACTTTCGTGTTTTAACTTTTGTTAAAGAAGCGATTAAAGAGGTACCGATCTCAGTCTTTTTTTATCTCTTCAAGTGTTTGATGCATGTTTTCTTCAGGCTCTTAACACATCTTTCCGATGTGCACTTTGCACTAGGTCTGTCACTATTGCGAACTGGGGAAAGTTTAGCACTTTTCCTTGTTGGCATTTTGGGAATCTGATCGATTAGCTGAATCTCCTAATAGACCTCGTGAGCTCCTTTTAACTTCCCGAAGGAAAAAGGGGCTGATGTGACTGAGGGCTTCGATGGTTTTTTAGCCATCGTAACCCTAGAGCTGGAGAAAGTCGAGACTTCTAGAAGCATATTTTGCATCTGCAATGTCCCAGGAACCGGGTCATCACTATGAAGATACTTAGGACTGTGAGTGTTATACGTATCTATTCTAGGATGAATGTTACTCTCCGTGACATGAATCCTTGGCAGGAGGAAATGGGGTGGTTGACTGGAAGGTTCCAGAGGACACCTTTCAGATCTGACAAGACTACGAACACCCTTAGTTGGAACAAGGTTCATATGTTCAGAAGGATTACCATTCAGAACTTGCAGATTATTATGAACTTTTTGAGTAGAGACAGGTTCAGAATGACTCAGAGACTTCTTGAGTCCTTCTTGTGAACACAAAATAGCCTTCCCTGGGACTCGATGAGCCGTAGCTTTCTTACTACCTGTATCTCTATAGCTCTCAGGTATTGTAAATTGCAACATATCGACTACTGTACCTATGTCATGCAGTCTTATCATTATGCTGCCTACAAGGCAGCATATGACAGCAGGGTCCATCTAGCACTAGATGGAACAGAAAAATAAAGACATCCTACTCGGGTCATTTGCTGTAGTCTTCCTACTATATTAATCATAGAGTTTCCTGATCAGGGAGACTCAAAGAAAAAGGGGCTGTACCCTTTACAGGATAAGAGTGTATTACTCATGCCTGAAATATTTAATATTGCAGGATAATCCTAAAACTGATTTCTAATCAGGATATTGAAGAAATCATATTCATTCAATATAGGATTAGGCTTAGCAATTGCCCGAATTGGATATCCAAAATATATTGGAAAAAACCACTAGTATAAGAAATATAGTAGTTTTCTATCTACAGTATTTTCTATACTGAGATATACTGGCTATCTGTATAACCTATACAGCAGTATATCCGGCATGTTGCCGGTCTGGCTAGGATATGTCTGCATACCTTGCAGACCTAGCGAGACAGAGAGACAGTCAGTATGGAAAAAAGGGCTATCCTTTACTGTAACTATATACAGTAATTAAGGAAGAAAAGTCTAATAGACTACCTTTTTACCGAAAGGAGGTTCTAATAGAAGGGGAGAATGTAAAATTCAGGCTTCTATATAGCTACAGTACTGTTGCCAGCAACCCGCCGACAGTACTGGTACAGTCGGCGCGCCGCGTTGCCGGCCCTGCCGACAGCATACAGGCAACAGATCCTATAGCTACAGTCCAAGGGAGGACTGAGAACCTCGGGGATAGAAGGGACTAACCACTCACAGCCATCATGTGTGCCACTGGCGTCCAGGCCGGCAACTGGTGACAGTCCATGATTGTCGGCAGCCATCCTGATTGCCGGCCAGGCCAGCAAAAGGCTATCATGCCGACAACCGCCGACGTCAGCAGTTGCCGACAATGTCGGCAACCGCCGGCAATGTTGGCAGCTGCCGACAGTCCATGACTGTCGGCAGCCATCTTGGTTGTCTTCCAGGCCGGCAAAAAGGGCTATCATGCCGACAACCGCCGGCAACGTCGGCAGCTAACGTTGTACCGCCGACAACGTCGGTAGCCGCCGGCAAAGTCGGCAGCTGCTGACAGTCCATGACTGTCGGCAGCCATCTTGGTTGTCGGCCAGGCCGGCAGGCGGCAGTATGCCCTGCCGTCAGCCAGGATGAGAGAGGTAGTCTGGCTGCATCCAGCACTCTACCGTTAAGGAAAGAATGCAGGATGTCAGCCTAAAAGGCAATGGATAAACCATTAAAAAGGGGTGAGGGGAAGGGGAAAAGGGTCCTGTAACAATGGTGAAAGGAACTGTCAAACTTGACAGTCCTAGCACCTATAAAAGGAACTCTGTTTCTGTATGGTATCGACAGAATCCGGGTGCTAGGAGAGACTCAGTTCTCCAACCCAGAGACTGCCGACACAGTCAAGGGGAGGGGGCGACACTGCGCCTCCTCCCACAAAGAAAAACAGGATTCCAGTGCCACGTTATCTTAGGCTAAAAGGGAATTACTTTCAGCCCAAGGACCCTCTTAATGAGAGAATGCCTTGATGAAGTCATTGAGCTTCAGCACGGCATTTCATTCCCGTGCTGAAACTTGGTGACGGGCAAGAGGGCTCTCGAACTTGGGGAAATTGCTCCCGCAGTTCGAATCTAAATTTCTCTCTTTCACCTTTTTCTTTTTCTCAATATTACTTCGACCTTATCCTAATTTCATAAACTTTCTTTAGTCTTGCTTTCCAAACTCTATGAGAAAAATTTCCCTCATATGTGTGTATATATTATGTACATATATATTTATTATTATTTTTTTTTTCTCCTATGGCTTGGATGTTTTTACATCCATTGTAGTCCCGGCGGGGATGTTCATACATCCTTTATTGCTGCCTGCTTTGATGAGTGGGAGGAGGTATCGCGGTTGGGAGGTGTTTGCATTCAAAGCTATATGTGAGAGTATTGGATGATTTCAGCCATCCCGAAGATGGTTTGGACCTTTTTGACGGAACTATTCTCAAGTGTTGGGTCTTCGGAATCCAGGGGGATCCAATGCTTGGGGTAGGACTCTCGGCTTATGGCCGCAAGCCCGTCATTGTAGATATGGGGAGGATGATTCCATAATTTCTTGGTCTCAGTCCTAACAGGCGGGTTCAGCTTACACCTGTGCCTCTATATCTGTTTTGATGCTATCCTTCGTGTAGTGTATGGAGTGGACCATCTGGGAAGTATACTCTCATTGTGCCGATAGTGGAGAGTGCAAATTTCCTTTCCAACGTGTGATGGCCTAACATTCTCGAGCAGGTACATCAAACTAACCCTTTTCTCTCTCTTTCGTCCAATGGATTCTTTAAGGAACGAACCCCCATCCCCTGGATACGCTGACTCTCCCCCGTCACTGTTGACGACCTCTGCTAATGTGATAAGGGAAAGCTCTGTTGATGACCTTGGAACGGGAAAGGACCATTCTACTGATATTTCTAAATCGAGTAATTTGGGTAACACGAGGAAACTTCGACTCCTCCATGTTACACAAATTTCAATAGAGACAAATTATGATGATCTATGTAAAGCATTTGAATGCTATGGATGCATAAAAGAAATAAGGATGAAACTTGAAGCTGAAACTTGGGATTCATGGATATCTTATAGTAGTTATGACGAAGCATTTAGTGCAATAAGTAACTTGAATAATATTAAAATTAATAACTTGAATGTCGCGGCTGCTCTCTGCGATAAGGTACCAAAAGATTTGGATGTGTACAGGCCTGCCGATTGGTTGGAAAAAGACGCAGATTTAGTTATGCCCTCCCAGAGAAATCCAAAACCACCGATGTGGCTTATAGCTGAATCAAAGGGGGTTACAGGGAATTATTTTAAAATATGCAAATTGATTCAGAAAAAAGTAGGAACTATTGCACCAGGCGATATATCTCGTTTCGGAAAAAATAGTTTCCTTATCCATGCCCAATCCAGTACACAGTCGGTAATATTGTCCAATATGAAAATAAGTAATGATGACATTAAGTTAGATGCCAAACCCCACCTAAATTTTAGCTACGGAAGGGGCGTTGTTTTTAACAGAGATCTATATGATTTTACAGAGGAGGAGATACTGGCCATGTGTCCATTAAATGTATGGAAAGTTCATAAAGTCCCAGGTACATCAATGATAATCCTTACGTTCCAGGATGATGATGTACCTTTTCGTATTATTATCGAGAACGAAAGGATTAAAGTAAGACCCTTCAAGTAGAAGCCATTGCAATGCTTTAATTGTTTTAAATTTGGGCACCCGTCCAAAGTTTGCAAAAATGAGAAGATGTGTGGTATTTGCTCCAAATCTTACCATGGAGAGTGTGCACTTGGAGCCAGGTGTTTAAATTGCAGCTCGAATCACAAATCCACAGACAAGAGCTGCGAGCTATATAAGTTGGAGGAAGCTGCCCTCAACAAATCAAACTTAGAACATATAAGTGTGACCCATGCCAAAAGACTATTAAATAAATCAAATACATATGCTAAGGCATTAACCCTGGATACTCCTCGGACACCCCTTTAAGGGTATACTCGGACGCGAACGACCCCGACGCCAAAAAAAATTCTTGAAAAATCAGTTTTTGCAGTAACCTCTTTTTTTCTTTTGCCAAAAAAAACTTCAATGAATGCTTAAAACAACTGTAAAGATAAATACTACTCATCTGCAGAAAAACTATTTATTATAAATATTTTAAAAAATTAAGTAGAAAAAAAAGACCTGACATAAAAATTCATAAAAAAAAAGTTTATACATATATACACAAATCCTTTTAGGAATTGATTCTTGAATGTTTAGGACACATCTTGATGTATTTTGGATGAAGTCAGACCCATGGAGGTGAAGATCTGAAATGAGAAAAAAAGGGTAACTTTTTTGGCCCAAAAAAATTGTCCAAATTTCATGAATTTTTTTGGGTACCCAAATGAAATAGAAAGTGGCTAATTTTTTTAGGGAATAAACATATGTTATCCTAAAATAGAAATATGTAAAAAAATCTTCATTATTTTGTAAATTACATTTATATCAGGGGCCATATCTAAAGGTAATTTTTTGAGTACTTAGAAATTTCGTAAAAAAATACATATATTTAATATATAATATGATATTTATGCAGGTAAAAATATACCAAAATATCACAAATTCTATAGGGAACAAGAATATATATAGATAGGGCAACTTACGCTTCGGATATGTCCACAAAATGGCCGCCAACCACACTGACTCAGACTCCCTAATCTGCCACTTGAAATGTAGGAAGGGTATGTCAATTTCAAGGTGTTATTTACTAATCTAATTATTATTGGATATGCATAAAAATTGTATGGTGGGTTGCTGGATAATTGTCGATTATTTTACGACTATAAAATTAAAATTCTGACCCAAAAAAATTTTTTTGAAGGGAAATAAAATCGAAAAAAAAACAAAAATGTGAAACAATATAATATTTTAGCTAAAAAAATTTGATGATATTCAATCAAAAAAGAAGTAAACAAAATTTTCCGACAAATAAACATCTAGAGGAATCATTACTCTGTGATAGTTCCTTAGTACGTAGTAATTTTGAAAGAAATGGGAAAAAACGAAAAAATGGCAATCACCGGAAAATCGAACACATACCTATATATACGCCATATCTGGCTAAAAAAAAGATAGGCATGGGTAGCCAGATCATCTAGAAACACTTTCCAACACTATAAAAATATAAGTTTTGCGACACTACTTGCCAATTCCTTACGGTAACATGACTAAGCAAAAAAATGCAAAACAAATAAAAAGGGGCACTCGCGGAAAAATGGCTAACATTCTAATATACGGCATTTCAGAAAAAAAAAATTCAGCCACGTGCTAGGCAAACCATCAAGGCACATTTTCCGACAAATAAACATCTAAATGAATCATTACTCTGTGATAGTTCCTTAGTACGTAGTAATTTTGAAAGAAATGGGAAAAAATGAAAAAAATGTCAATCACAGGAAAATCGAACACATACCTATATATACGCCATATCTGGCTAAAAAAAAAAGATAGGCATGGGTAGCCAGATCATCTAGAAACACTTTCCAACACTATAAAATTATAAGTTTTGCGACACTACTTGCCAATTCCTTACGGTAACATTACTAAGCAAAAAAATGCAAAACAAATAAAAAGGGGCACTCGCGGAAAAATGGCCATTCTAATATACGGCATTTCAGAAAAAAAAAATTTCAGCCACGTGCTAGCCAAACCATCAAGGCACATTTTCCGACAAATAAACATATAAATGAATCATTACTCTGTGATAGTTCCTTAGTACGTAGTAATTTTGAAAGAAATGGGAAAAAACGAAAAAATGGCAATCACAGGAAAATCGAACACATACTTATATATACGCCATATCTGGCTAAAAAAAAAATAGGCATGGGTAGCCAGATCATCTAGAAACACTTTCCAACACTATAAAAATATAAGTTTTGCGACACTACTTGCCAATTCCTTACGGTAACATGACTAAGCAAAAAAATGCAAAACAAATAAAAAGGGGCACTCGCGGAAAAATGCCCAACATTCTAATATACGGCATCTCAGATAAAAAAAAAAGACATGCACGTGTTAGCCCAACCATCAAGGCACACTTTCTAACACATAAACATGAAAAAAAAATCAATAATATACGGCAATTCCTTACTACGTAGTAAATTTTTACAAATATTGAAAAAAAACAGAAATTGGCAACCGCAGTTAAATACCCAATATACCAATAACTACGTCGTATCTGACAAAAACAAAGTCACGCATGCGTAGCCAGTTCATCTAGACACACTTTCCAACACTAAAAAAGCAAAAGTTTTACGACACTATTTGGTAATATCTTACGGAAAAATGACTTGGCAAAAAAATGAAAAAAAATGAAAAAGGGGCACTCGCGGAAAAATGCCCAACATTCTAATATACGGCATCTCAGATTAAAAAAAAGACATGCACGTGTTAGCCCAACCATCAAGGCACACTTTCTAACACATAAACATGAAAAAAAAAAATGAATAATATACGGCAATTCCTTACTACGTAAAAATTTTTACAAATATTGAAAAAAAAAACAGAAATTGGCAACCACAGTTAAATACCCAATATACCAATAACTACGTCGTATCTGACAAAAACAAAGTCACGCATGGGTAGCCAGATCATCTAGACACACTTTCCAACACTAAACAAGCAAAAGTTTTACGACACTATTTGGCAATATCTTACGGAAAAATTACTTGGCAAAAAAATGAAAAAAAAATGAAAAAGGGGCACTCGCGGTAAAATGGTCCTCGTGGTGATGAACGACATTTTAACTAAAAAAAAAATCATGCACATGGTAGCCAAACAATCTACCAAGACTTTCCACAACTGATAACCTATACAAGTTGCACCATTCTACGACAATTTCATAATACGTAATAACTTTGTTAATTATGCAAATTACCTTAGAAGGGTAAACTCGGTCGCGCTCGACCCCGACGCGTCTCAGAAATCGGGGAAGGAGTATAGCTACAGCAATGCACATCTGGACACTACTAGAGCGTGTAGGGGAGACACCTCCTGCAGGTCGATCACCCACAAATTCAGTCACGGGGGTGAGTCACGTGAGAAAAACCTTTTTTTTTGACGCTCGGGGTCGCGTACGACCCACCGTACCTATCCAGGGTTAAAATCAAACACACCTAGCGCTGCCAATAGCTCAAAAAAAAGTATACTATCTGACAAAATGTCAAATAATGAGGTAACCATATTACCTCCTTAGGCTTTACCACGGTGTATAACACTAGGTCATTGCCCATTGCTGTACAGCCTTCAGCCCCCATTACAAAAAATAATACAAACCTCTCTCAGGCCATATCCTTGCCTGATGTGATGGAGGTTCCACTTAAGACTAACTTACCTGATGCACCTGTTGTGGGAAAGGTGCAAGAACCTCGAATCCCACCATCTATTAAGCGTAAAAGAGAGAGACCTCCATATCTCTCTCCACCCTCCATTAGAAACGTTAAGGTTATGACATCAAATAAATTTGATGTTTTGTCTGTTGATGTTTCTAATGAACCAGAAGATGAACTGAATAAATCAGAAATTCAAGTTGAGGTCCACCATCCACCTCAACAAATAGATAAAAAGAATACAAAGAAAAACACAAATGTAAAACCCAACATAACAAGACCACCTCTGAAGAAACCTACTGGTAATAATGTTAAATTAAAAACTGCTAATGGGAAGACCTCATTCAACATGTCTTCCAGAAATAATCCATAGTTTTCTCCTCCATTTTGCAATGGAACTGTCAGAGTTTGAGGGCGAAATATGAAGAACTTAAGCTCCTAATCCCCCCAGATGCTGAAGCCTTGATGTGGATGGGGGGCTTAGGGATTAGCAGCTGGGTTCCGATGTTTTGTGGGAATTGCTTCCCCACTGGTCCTTGGTGCCAAGCTGTTGATCCAACTAAATTTGTCAGCACTTTCTCTTTTCCTTTTGTTTTTTCCTTTTTTCTCCCATCTCCAACTCTTGGACATGAACTTGTTATTGACCTTGGCTTATGTTTGATTATGGTTTGGCTGCCTCTTTGGATTTGACGCAGGTGGGATGGACGGCATGCCATCTCAAAAGAACTCGAGTACCTGACGTGACCGAAACCCGTTGACGACCAATCCGCTTCCTCTCTGGCTGACTCTTCCAGGAAAATAGTTCACTCGATGGACTCGCATTCATCCAGTGCTATTACTCTGGAACCTTTCATTCCAACTTCCCCCAAATGCCAGAGAAATAAAAACTCTGGCAGTTTAAATGAATATTTAAGGGTCCTATATTGTGAGGGAATTACTCGCAATGGGAATTATGAAGAATTATTTAATGTTCTGAAAAAGTTTGGAGATATAACAAGAATGAAACTGCAGCTCTCCAAAGATAAACAAGAATTTTAGGCTTATGTCACTTTTAGTAACACATTACAAGCTACAAATGCTTTTCATGAAATAAGAAATGGTAAAGTTTCTGACCTTTCTTGTCGAATGAAATTGCATAGTATAAAAAATGTTTTAGACTCGCAATATGACTTTATACCCAAATGCTCTGCCTTGCATGAAGAAGTTCTGGAAAATACCAGAATAGTACCAGAACCATTCTGGTATGTTGCTTCATACAAGGAGGGATGTAATAATCTGATAAAGGGGTATGAATGTATTGAAAAAAAGGTAGGCTGTATTCCACAGGGAAATTTAACACGCTATGGCCGTTGTCTGCTTATTAAAGCAGGTAACGAATCTCAAGCTGTATTACTGAATAATTTTAAAGCTTCCTCGTCGGATATAATTCAGAGAGTCTCTCCTCACCACTCTTACAACCACGCAAGAGGAATTATTTATAGTAGGGATCTAAGTGAATTTTCTGATGAAGATATACTGAAAAGATGCCCAGCTACCGTTCTTAAAGCTAAAAAACTAAAAGGGAATAATAATGCAATTTGTTTAATCTTTTCATCACATTACCAACCAGATTACATCAAGATCAGACACTTAAACATTCCGGTCAAGAAATTCCACCCACGACCAATGCAATGTTATAAGTGTTACGAGTATGGCCACATTAATGTAAAGTGTACTAATAAGAA
This sequence comes from Palaemon carinicauda, assembly GCF_036898095.1. NCBI lineage: Eukaryota > Metazoa > Arthropoda > Malacostraca > Decapoda > Palaemonidae > Palaemon > Palaemon carinicauda. The sequence goes on along the minus strand of NW_027168505.1, from coordinate 52,151 downwards.
AAGATGTTATATTTGTTCCGAATTTCATGATCCCAACGAATTCCATGATACCTCCGCCGATTTTACTCATGAAAAGTTTTGTTTCCATTGTGAGGGAGCTCACTCTCCCAATTCTAAACTGTGTCCTCAGTACAAACTGGAGCCATCAATAATTGAGACTGCCAATAATGAGCATATAACTTTTGGTGCAGCAAGGAAAAAACTTAATGGTTCTAATCCAACATATGCCAGAGTTTTGTCCAATCCCCTAAAGTTATTAAACTCAAGGAATACTTACCCCACAGTCACTGCTGGATCTAAATATCCTGAGATTTCACCTTCTTCATCAACAAATCCCTCAAGGCCCGACAAGATTTCCAATAATTCCAGCAAGCCACAGAACTCTCATCCAGTTCCAGCTATTCTGGAAAACAATAATAGCAGTAGAATAAACAAAAAACCAAATAACAAAGTAGGCCGAAATGGTCCCTTAAAGCAAGAAGACCGTATTCCATGCAAAACCGTTTCAACACACTTGCCATAGACAGTGCCAGCAGGGCTATAGAAAACATAGGAGAAATAGAGATGGTTGATATCGAGCCCCATAAATCAAAATGCGTGAGCAAGAAAAGAGTAATTGAAGATACAACACCACCCAAACCCAAAAAAACAAATAATATAGAATTTATACCAGATGCAATTGAAATGGATATCGAAAAATTACTAGAACTCCCAACCTCTGGACCCGAATCTAACACAGTCAATAACCACATCACTAAACAAGTGATAAACGTTGAAGTCCATAGGAATCCCCATGACCCTCAAGGAAGTGAAAGCAAGTCGAATAATTATGCACCCATTAAAGAAATAAGCCCTTCTCCAGTTCTAGGTATGACTGGAAAACTAATGCTTTCACGTAAAACAATGGCAGAAAATACAACACACAAAGTTTCATGTGGTTGTAACGATTGCTTCATGGCAGAATTCAATGACCCTAAAAATCTAAATGTACATAAGATGAATAATATAATAGATAATTTTACTAAGAACAAAAACAAAAACCAGTATGGCAAATTAGAAAGCCACAATGCTGGTTGTATGTGTGTTGACCATCTAATACAGAAACGTGCAACAGGCACCCTCCAACTGGAAAAATTTATAGAAAAACTTAACCTTAATCCAAATGACACCCAGGAAGCTAATACAAACAAGGGTAAAACCCAGGGAGCCATACCCAAGGAACCAAATCTTGATTCAAAAACTACAACTAGCGTAGTCAAGCAGAAACCCGTCTCCAACAGAATAAGCAGAAATAATGCCTTACCCAGTGGAAATTTATCTTCTTTACCGTAACGTTCAATCCTTACATAATTCAGTGGAATATTAATGGTCTTAAAACCCGTTTACATTTAGGGGAAATCCAAAGACTATTGAAAAATTATAACCCTATTGCAATATGCTTACAACATACTAATGATACTGTTCCTTCAATAGGAAACTACAATTTAGCATCTCGCTCAATCCCTTCTCCCAATACTTTAGGGACTGCAGTATATGTTCATAATAAAGTAACTTATGATGCTTCAATATTCAACACATCAGAATTTCAATTATCTGGAGTTAGATTACATCTAAATAACGACACTTTTAATATCTATAATATGTACAATCAACCCTCTTTCAACTATGATATACAAAATCTACCTAAAGTACTCCCAAATATGCAAGAGGATATACTATTACTAGGAGACTTCAACTCCCATAACTCCATATGGGACACCAATTGTGTTGATGTTGACATAAATGGTTCAAAGGTTGAACAGATGATGAATGATCATAACCTCTGTATATTGAATGAGGCAGAGAGTAGCACTTACTATTCAAAAGCTCATGGTACCTATTCGTCAATAGATTTGACTCTGTGTTCCAATAATATTGTTGATAGGTACGAATGGAATGTTTTAGACGACCTGTTTACCAGTGATCATTTTCCTATTTTGATTACCATATTAGGACATACACCAACTTCTTCGATTCAACGATATAATACAGATAAAGCTGACTGGGATAAGTTCAAGTTTTACACTAAGCAAGAGCCTCCCTTTGATTACTCCCAAGATCATGATAAAACAAATGATGACGTTGTGAATTATATCACACAAGCGGCTGATAAATCGATACCTCTGACTGGCACCCGACAGTTAAAACATTCAGTCCCATGGTGGTCAGAGACATTAACCCAGCTGATAAACGAAAAGCATGCAGTTGGAAGAAAATTAGAAACCCTAAATAAAAGATTCAAACATTTGAGCACTGGTCCCCTAATGTTAGGGAATAAAATAAACAAACTGGTTGACATAGCAATAGAAATTAGTGTGTTGAAACCATATTTTAATAGGGTTTCTGCTAAATTCAGAAAGGAAGTAATTAAAGGCAAGATAATTTCATGGCAAAAATACGTGTCAAGCGTATCGGATAATACTTCTGTGCAGAAGGTGTGGCAGAAGTTTAGGAAGAATAATGGCTCTTACAGCAAACCAGCGAGACACGCATTAATGCATAACGGCTCGTTAATACATGATACTCAGACAATCTCTAATATTATCGGCCATAGTATTGAAAATATAAGCAGCATTGATAATTTAGATGCCCACTTTCGAGCCATTAAAAGAAGAGAAGAAGCAACACCATTGAATTTTGATACTATGGAGGATATATATTACAATGAAAGATTCACTTAAGAGGAGTTGGAATTTGCCTTATCTAATTGTAGGTCAACAGCCCCGGGTAAAGATAAGATAAATTTCGATATGATTAGAAATCTAGCCCCTTTAGCTAAAGCATATCTATTGGATTTTTACAATCATCTTTGGACCAAACACCTATTTCCAAAGGCATGGAAACATGCAATAGTAATACCAATAGTAAAGGCAGGGAAAGATCCAAGTAATCCAAACAATTACAGACCAATTTCATTAACCAGTTGCGTATGTAAATTACTGGAAAAAATGGTAAATTATAGACTAAATTGGTGTTTACGTCGCAATAATATTCTATCAACTTCTCAATATGGCTCACAATCAGAACGATCTTCTTTGGATTCACTTTCACACTTAGAAAATTATATACGTAGAGGCTTTGAACGAAAACAGATCACAATAGCCATATTTTTTGATATTCAAAAGGCATATGATACAACGTGGAGACACTCGATACTAAAATCCTTACATCAGAATGGTTTTCGAGGACACCTTCCTATTTTTATTAGAAATTTTATTGGTGGAAGAACGTTTCAAACTCGTATTGATAACATTCACTCCGAATCTTTTAATCTTGACAGTGGTGTACCGCAAGGCAGTGTTTTAAGCGGGACTCTTTTTGCATTGGCAATTAACGACATTGTTAATCAAATGCCACAAGGAGTGCAAAGTAGTCTATATGTAGATGACTTTGCAATTTACTATTCCTCCAATAGCCTGCGTCATTTACAAAGGATTCTAAATAGTGCCACTAGAAAAATACTATCGTGGACCGCATCTGTTGGTTTTAGACTTTTTTGGCAGAAAAAACTCAAGCCATAATGTTTTATAAAAATAGTAGATGGAAGCAAAACCAAGATATCAATCTAACATTGGGCAACATACAAATCCAATTTCAAGATAAGGTAAAGTTTTTGGGACAAATTTTTGACACCCATTTGAATTGGAAAGCACATGTATCATACATCAAATCCAAATGTAACAGTGCTCTTAATTTAATGAGGAAATTATCTCACACAACCTGGGGGGCAAGGAGATCAACTTTACTAATGATGTATAAAGCATTAGTATTATCAAGAATTGATTATGGTAGCCCAATTTATGGTTCAGGATCAGAAGCAACTTTGAAATCTTTAGATCCAATACATACTCGAGGCCTGAGAATTTGTAGCGGAGCATTTAGATCATCCCCAAATCTCTCTGTTTTATGTGAAATTGGAGAACCCCCATTGTCTTTGCATCGGGATTTTGTAACAATGCGGAGTGCATTGAAAATTTTATCCACTAATTCTCCAACAAAAAAGCTTTTTAATGAGAGGGACATATTTATAAACAACCATGAACCACTATTCCCAATTAGGGCAAACAGACTGTTACAATCAACAAACGTTAAAGTGAATCTTATCCAACCATCTTTATTTCCCCCACCTTGGATTATGACAAGGACAAGAATCTGTTCTCATCTGTTTTATTTATCAAAAAAATTCACTTATACTCCAAGTCACCACAAGCAAATTACCATAGAACATATTCAGAGAAAAGGTCCTCACTATGCAATATATACTGATGGTTCTAAAACCCCAATGGGTACTGGATGTGCTGCAGTATCTTTAGATGGAACACAACAATTATCGTTGCCAAAAGAATCATCAGTATTTACATCAGAGTTATATGCCATTTTACAAGCAATCAATATGATTAAAACCATTGAAGACAGGAAGAATTTTAAATTTGTCATCTATTCAGATTCTCAAAGTGCCATAGTGGCCCTTAAAAACTATACTCATAGGAACCACTTGATCCTAAGAATTAAAGACCTTATAAGTAAATTATCTTCTCAGTGTGTAAGTGTCGAGTTATGCTGGATACCGGCTCATGTTGGAGTTGCTGGTAATGAAAAGGCGGATGCTGCTGCTAAAGAAGCCATTAAATTACCACAACAAAACATTGACCTCGCAGTCGGAGATTTGATTACATTATTAAGGCATTACATATTGGAAAAATGGCAGAATGTTTGGAATAATGTGCCAGAAAATAATAAATTAAGGCAAATTAAACCGAAGGTTGCTCCTTGGGATTCCTCGACACAAAAGAACAAGAGAACAGAAGTAATTTTAACCAGATTACGAATTGGGCACTCGAGATTAACCCATGAATTTTTAATGAGTACACCTCACGGCACTGTTCCAATGTGCAGTGAGTGTGATACTTTTTTATCTATTAAACATATATTTTCGGTTTGTAAAGTTTTTCAGCGAGTGAGAGAGATGTTTTGGTCAGAAAACTTTTTTCTGAAATTTTAACTGAATCAAGTAATTTTTCTGTTTCTAGAATTTTAACCTTTTTAAGGAATTCACGTATTATTGATAGAATCTAAATTTTTACATAAGTTTTTTTACTAATTCATTTTAAATTACATAGATTTAATATATTGTTAATTATTTTCATCACTCAGATTTCATATATATATATATATATATATCTATTCATCCATATTTAGAATATTTAAAGATTATAAGTATATACTGTATATACATATATATAATTCTTTTTTCATTTATTTTTTTTTCCTTATCAATTGAATTTTTGATAATCTTATATTTCTTTATATCCCGATTTTTTTTTTTCGGGCCAGCCCTGTGAGAGTCAAGCTTGACTCATTGGGCTGGTAAAACTCCTTCTTTTAATAATAATAATAATAAGCTCCTAATTCATGAGCATTCCCCCATAATTGTATGTCTACAGGAAAGTATGCTTGATTCTAACACTCCTAGTCCTCGAGAGTATGTTAGCTATAGAACACCATATAATCAACAAGCAGGGAGCCATGGCGGAAGTCTCATGTACATTCGTCGAGATGTTCCCCAAATACCCATGTCTATACGTACAACCCTGCAGGCAGTTGTTGTACAAATTGATATAGGGAGAAAATATACAATATGCTCTCTGTACTTACCTCCAAATGATAATATGATGATTTAGCAGAAGTCATCCAACAACTCCCTCAACCTTTTCTCTTACTGGGAGATATGAATGGTAGACATCCTTTATGGGGTGATGTTTTGGCCAACACAAGGGGCAATATTATCTCATCAATTGTGGAGAATGAGGATGTGGGGCTCCTTAATACAAGAGAGCCCACGCACTTCCATGGTCAGACAGGTACTTTGTCATGCATTGACCTTTCAATTGCAAGCTCTAATTGCCTTCTTGATTTTGATTGGAGGACATTAGATGATTGGCATACTAGTGATCATGCACCAATCATTATAAACACCAACAAGGGTCCGCCTTTGCAAAGATCGCCACGTTGGAATCTAGACAAGGCAGACTGGGTTAAATTTTCTGAGCTAAGTGAAATCGAAGGGAGAGCAGAACAGTTTGAAAGTATTGATGATGCCATAGACCTACTGAATGGAACTCTTCATGCAGCAGGAATCAATTCGATTCCCAAAACCACAGGACTATTCAAAAGACGACCAGTCCCGTGGTGGTCCTCAGAATTAACAGCCTTGCACAGAGCCACCAGAAAATCTCTGACTAGATTGCCTAGACGCCGTACTGATGAAAATTTGATATACAAAAAGTGTAGAGCACAGTTCCGTCGTGCCATGAAAGAAGCTAGACGCCAATCTTGGGTGGCTTTTGTTTCCTCCATTAATAGTAGAACACCACCATCTTCTGTATGGAGGAAAATAAAAAAACTTGCAGGCAAATTTACCCCGAACCCACCACCAGTGTCGAAAGTGAATGGTCAGTTTGTGACTGAAGGAAATGAAGTTAGCAATACCCTGGCTGACCATTTTTCAAATGTATCGTGCAAGAGTGTAGCAGCTCCTGGTCACCAGTACAGGAGCATTGAAGAAAAGAAAATTTTAAATTTTGCAACAGGAAGGGAAGAATCGTATAATTCTCCTTTTACTGAAAGAGAACTTGATTCCGCACTCGCTACTTGCAACGATACAGCTCCTGGACCCGATGGAATTCCATATGCAATGGTTAAACATGTACATTTTAATACAAAGTTATTTATTTTAAGTATTATTAACAGAATATGGCATGATCATAGTTACCCAAGTGTTTGGGAACTAGCCATTATTTTAGCCTTTTTAAAACCTGGTAAGGACAAGTTTTTAGCAGCAAGCTATCGACCTATTGCATTGACTTCGTGTTTATGTAAAATCATGGAGAAGATGGTCAATGCAAGGCTGATGTGGTACCTTGAAAAGAAGGGTATTTTATCACCGATTCAATGTGGATTCAGAAAAATGCACTCAACAACTGATGTGTTAATACGACTTGAGTCTTCTATTTGTGAAGCCTTTGCTTCCAAACAGCACCATGTGACAGTATTTTTTGACCTTGAAAAGGCATATGATACCACATGGAGATATGGTATACTTAAAACCATTCATGAATTGGGATTGAGAGGAGAGCTGCCACTATTTATTCAGGCATTTCTTTCATGTAGAGTTTTTCAAGTGAGAGTGGGGGAAACTCTATCAGAGAGTAAGTGCCAGGAAGAAGGAGTTCCTCAGAGTAGTGTGCTGAGTGTAACCCTTTTTGCACTAGCAATTAATGGGATATCCTCAGCCATTCCCCAGGATGTTCTCTCAACATTATTTGTGGATGATCTCTCAATATCATTTGCTGGCACTAGAATGGCAATGGTTGAGAGAAAAATCAAACTCTCTATTGATAAAATTATCCAGTGGGCTGACATGAATGGATTTAAGTTCTCGACAAGTAAAACTACCATTGTCCATTTTTGTCGTATCCAGGGAGTACATCCAGACCCGGATATATACATTAAAGGTGAACGGATACCATGTGCAAGAGAAGCTAAATTTTTAGGTTTGATATTTGATTGTAGGCTTACATGGGTTTCTCACTTAAAAGCGTTAAAAGCTAAATGTGTTAAAGCTCTGAATATCTTAAAAGTATTGTCCCATACATCATGGGGGGCAGACCGCAATAATATTTTAAAATTATACAAGGCCTTGATTTTTTCCAAAATTAGTTATGGTTGTGAAATATATTCTTCAGCCACCCCAAGCCGGTTAAAAATATTAGACTCGATACATCATGCAGGTATTAGATTGTCTAATGGAGCTTTTAAAACGTCGCCTATCCCAAGTCTCCTTGTTGATGCTAGAGAGTTACCTCTAGACCTTTACCGAATGTCTTCCATTCTTCGGTATTGGTTTAGATTGCAAAGACTCCCTAACTCTCTAGCCTTTCAGACTGCAAGCCTTGTAAGACACGCATCATACTTTGAGTTGCAACCAAAATCTCCTCAACCTTATGGCTTTCGGGTTAAACGATTATTAAATAGTCTGAATATAATTAGAAATAAGGTACTTCCATTCAAGGTATCATCAACACCTCCATGGAAGTTACCAGAGATATCTTTTTGTAAATATTTTATTGGAGGTAAGAAGAATATGTCAGACCTAGAAGCCAGGTGTCTTTTTAATGAACATGTTAAAGAACATAGAGGATCAACCTTTATCTATACTGATGGCTCCAAATCTGATGCTGGCGTTGGATTTGGAGTACATAGTAATGGTTTTAATTGTAGAGGTGCACTTCCTCTGACCGCTTCCATATTTACTGCCGAACTGTATGGCATATTAACCGCTTTTGAGAAAATAGCGTTGGAGGAGGAGGGTAATTTTACAATTTTTAGTGATGCAAGGAGTGTCCTTCAAGCTATAGAAGTTTTTAATTCTAATAACCCTCTAGTTTTAAAGATTTTAGAATGGCTTTTTATTATTGGACGGAGAGGTATAACAGTTCAATTTTGTTGGGTTCCAGCACATGTAACTCTGTCTGGGAATGAGAAGGCAGATTCACTGGCTAAGAAGGCTGCATCCGAGTTGCTGCCAAGAAGGTATCCCATTCCCTGTAATGATTTCTTACCTGACATCAAGAAATTGGTTTGCAAAAAATGGTAACAGCAATGGGATAGCCTAGATGGGAATAAAATGCGAGAGGTAAAAAATGACATATCTCCTTGGAGGTATACTATGATGCCCCGAAAATGGGAGAAGTCTCTTTGTCGTCTCCGTATTGGTCACACTCGGTTGACACACGAGTTTCTGCTGAGGGGCCAACACCAACCGTATTGTGACGACTGTTTAGTACCTCTAACAGTAAGGCATTTGTTGACCGAATGCCCCAATTATAACAACTTGCGGAATAGATATTTGTTTGAGGCTCGAGGTGAGGGTGGCAGGTTCATCCTTGCCAAGATTCTTGGAAATGATGTGTCCTACCATGCAAGTGGCATTTTTAGATTTATTTCAGAAGCAGGTCTTCTGAAAAATATTTAACTTTTATGACATTCAACTTTTATGATTTTAATTGAATATTTTTTTATTTTTTATTTTATTTTATTTTTTATTTTTGTATACATAATTTAAATGTTACCGGCGTCAATGACCTTAGATGTCAGGATGCCTGAAAACTTTAAATCAATCAATCAATCAGCCCAAGGAACTGTGGCACAGGACAAGTCTTTATTCGCAAGGAGAAAATGGTATACTACCATAACCAAAGCGACTATGGAGGACTAACCTCCATTGTCGGCAACCTTGTCGGCAGGGGAGTAAAGGTATCCCACAACCAACTCACCCTGTCGGAAGGTCAACGACATAAGACTAAAAACTCTGAGATTCTGACTAAATCCCAAAACCTGCTGGTATATCCACAACCAAAGGTTAAGGGGATAGGCAGAAACCAAACCCCAGGTCAGCCATGTCTGAACAATATTCAGGCACGGCCATAAGGGTTGTAGTCTGGGACTACACTCAGAGGGAAAGGGATTACCTTTAAGTCTCCGAAGAGACGTGAGAAGTGCCATAACATTACAGGAGGAATCAGTCTCCAATGGAATGAAAACAAAACACAAAGGTAATCGGGGAATGTCGAACGTATAGACAGTGTATAGGTTAGCCTAACTAAGCTAGACGAGTTCTCGGTTACCTAAATCACCGAAACTCTAACTATACGATCAACAGAGGAAAAATGAAATAATTATGCATATAATAACATCTTCACAAGAATATGCCTAAATAGCTAATTAATTACGAGAATTAAATAAGGCTATTTAAAAACTGGAAGTCGTTCCGCTAACTAAATAACGCATGCCTAAGAACGACAGCGCCCATGGCGCCTCCAGTAATGACCTAGCTCTAGAAACACAATAAATACTCAATATCATTGAGAAACAAGAGCTAAAACATATTCAAAGTAAAGACCCGATACTCAACTTTCCGAAGGCGGAAGAAGATAAAGAAAGCATAATAATAATCCTTTAACCGATCGAAATAAATTCAATCGCCGGAAAATACCACCGAGCGAAATCGCTACAAATAAAGGAATGGCCTCTATCGTAGGGATGGCGCTGTTGTACTATCGATAGTAGTAGGGAACGGGGATGGCCTTTGAAAGGCCCCCCTTTTAATTTTGCCACACCTCCTCGAACGTAAACTCTATCTGGGGTGCAGATTGCTATGAGGTGTGCCATTACGTCCTTACGCGATATCCCTTCTTAGAATTTTAAGGGATATTCGCTCCAGGAGTTAGAATTCTGGGTACCTTCGGTAAATTCTCTGGGATATATCACTGTAGTCACATATAACCTAGGAAGCTACTAATGAAGGAACTTCCATCAGCACGACATGGCTTGAGCCCAAAAACAGAATTATAGTTATGTAATTCATCTAAGAATGTTCACAAATAGTAAGAACCACTGAGACCCGAAGGGAAGTGTTCTCCACAGAATGCTGACAAGTTATAAAAATAATTAGATTTCATTAAAAACGATTGAGACAAACAAACGGAATAGCAACCCAACCCGCACGGGAAAGAAGCTTCCGTAATAGTACGTAGTAGTAGTAAAAGGGTGAACGACCTCGAGTAGAGAGAGAGACCGTAGTCAATCTAAACTCCCTCGTTCCCTTCGCTGAGAATCCAAGTTCCCCATAGGGAAGGAGGAACAGCTGGGAAAACAGATGAATGAAGAAAGTCCAGTGATGACGATTCCCCACAGCGGCCAAATTATTGGAAGCCAAAGGAACGACCGAAGGACCAAGGGAGAGGCTGCGCCCCATGAAGTGAAACCGTGGTGGCCTGGTACTATGCCTGTGAAGTTGTCGTACACTACACACACAGCACAAACACTGAAAAGGAAACTTACTATATTTCTATACACAAATATATACATAAACATAAAGAATGTTTATAGGCTATATATATTAAGTATAAAAAAAAGTAAGTAAAAGACAAAAAGCATTAATGCCTGCCAAAGCGAGGGTGGGAGCAGACACGTCTGCCCATCACCCGAGCCAAAAGTAAAGTGAAGTAGTTCACCGGTGTGTGAGGGGGGAGGGGTAGCTAGCTACCCCTCCCCTACCCCCTCGCTAACTATCGAGGGGTTAGTGAACCCTCATTAAAATTCTAATGGCTCGCCATTTCAGCTACGCCGAAAGTAATACCCTATTTAAATAGCGTGATTTGTATTTCGGTTACAGAACAAATAAGCATAAAAATCTAGGATACATCCAACAATTTTTCATATTTCAATAACTTGAACATTTCCATGAAACTTTTATATTCTTGAACCATTTTTACAAACCTATTATATTTTTAAACCATTTTTCAAGTAGGAATTTACTTTTATTGTTTAAAACTGGTAGAGTTCATGATGGGCTAAGATGTTTGAATAACTTATTCAGAAAAGAATGTGGATAACAGCTTTGACTTTTGATAGGGTTGAAATTGCCTTGCAATTACAAATTAATTTTATTGAACCAAGTCTGAAAAACCAAAACCATCAAATATAGAAAAGTGTCAGTTTCCCTTTGACAACCATCTAATTTCTAGAAAGTATTTACCAATAAACGTTCAAACTCCTCATCATCAATCCAAAGCTTAAAAAACAGTCTGGAATTGAGAGTGTGCCTTACTTTTATTCTATACAGCTGTAATAGTATTTATTGATTTATTAAGCCTACCACCTAGGTTTTTTGCTAACAGATGCTGCCTGTGGATTACACAGTGCACCATAAGCATTGGTAAAATTTTTTCAAGGAACTGTTGAAGGCACGATGATAAATTATCACCAGTGGTCCCCAATCAGAGATTAGAAAGTGGGAAGTTTTTTTTCTCTTAGAAAAAAAATTCTCAGCCACATTGAATACCGATTCTCGTTTAGTGAAGTTTTCTTGCAAATAACAGCTCTTACACCAACTTTTCATCCCTGATAAAACGAACATACATAGGAAGCACTCATTTCCCTGTATCAAGGAATTTAACTGCAAGCTAAATTCTGTTATGGAAACAATGTTGCAGATTTGTTTTCATTATTTTTAGCCATTTCATCTATTTTATGACCGAATTATCACAGGAATAGCTATTTGGTCAGGTAACAAATAAAACTGCCAAACTTATTATTGCATCACTGGGCCCCAAAAACCCCCTTTTTGCATCATCTGCCACCAATAGAGGAAAAAAAAAAAAAAACATCAAGGGAGCGGTACTGCCCACCTTGGCTCATGACCCAATCTTGGCTTACAAGAACGGCCTACTTTCTTGACTACTTCAGGTTCATGACCCAATCTTGGCTTACAAGGACGGCCTACTTTCTTGACTACTTCAGGCTCATGACCCAATCTTGGCTTACAAGGACGGCCTACTTTCTTGACTACTTAAGGCTCATGACCCAATCTTGGCTTACAAGGACGGCCTACTTTCTTGACTACTTCAGGCTCATGACCCTATCTTGGCTTACAAGGACGGCCTACTTTCTTGACTACTTCAGGCTCATGACCCAATCTTGGCTTACAAGGACGGCCTACTTTCTTGACTACTTCAGGCTCATGACCCAATCTTGGCTTACAAGGACGGCCTACTTTTTTGACTCCTTTAGGCTCATGACCCAATCTTGGTTTACAAGGACGGCTTACTTTCTTGACTTTAGGCTCATGACCCAATCTTGGTTTACAAGGACGGCCTACTTTCTTGACTTCTTTAGGCTCATGACCCAATCTTGGTTTACAAGGACGGCCTACTTTCTTGACTTCTTTAGGCTCATGACGCAATCTTGGTTTACAAGGACGGCCTACTTTCTTGACTTCTTCAGGCTCATGACCCAGTCTTGGTTTACAAGGACGGCCTACTTTCTTGACATAATTACGGAGATTTTTACGTGGCCGTCCTACAGTTTTTTTCATAACGCTACGAGCCTCATCGGGCTTATTCAATTTCCTAGGTCGAAAATTATCGTTATGCTTTATTGTAATTTGATTTTTGTTTTTACTTCTTAAATTTTTTGTTTGTGATGTTTGAGGCTAATTTCCTTATTATTCAATCGTAACTTTTTTCTCTTTCTTGAAGGCATTTTGAAGGTTAGGTTTATGCCTTCATAATCATCCCACTCTTCCTCGGTGTTAAATTCCCTACATTCAACCTCTTCAAGAAGGTCATGATCATTGAGACCAAGCTCTCTTTTCTGCTTAAGCAGTGTCTTTTCTACCTCTCTTTCTATGGAATCATCCATCGACATAATAACTAGGCCGTCATCACTGTCGTCATCCAGTTGTAAATCACACTCTTCTTTCTTTTTTCTCAAAGGCAAGCCGTGAGACAGCAAAATATACTTTTCTATAATTGTATCCAAACTATTTTTGGCCTTTTTTAGACCCCTTTCAATTCCATAAACGTCACTTGCCTCTTCATACACATCCTGAAAACATTGAAAAAAACTTTATTTAAAAAAAAATGTAAAATTATCATTTCAAATAAAACATTTCTGTACTTTCATAAGTTCAATCAACTTAGCATTGGTGTGTTGCAGATTGAAAGATTCAAGAATTTTTAGAATTTAAATCACTTTTCTGAATTAATGAAGAATGACAGAAAAGTTGTGCTGAACAGGGACATGTTATACAGTACTTTCAGCAAGCCAGACCACATATTGTAAGAGGGTCACAATCCAAGAAAAATGAATGTGGTAAAAGAATTTAGATCTACTAAACTTTCAAGTGTTAAATGCATACAGCAGTGAAATTATATAGGCTTAAGCCTCATGAGATTATTAAAATTTCCTGATAAATTTTCTAACAGTTAATGTTCTTAAAGTGAAATAATCTTGCAGACTGGTGCAACATGACTACACTTACGGGTGATGCCAAGTGTAATACTGTTGTAGGGAAAGGGAAACCTGAAGTTGTTCATGATGAGAGGTACCATAGGGAAGTAACTCGGAACTACTTTTTTGGGAGGATTCACTGGATTCTAAAAATGTGTTATCCTTTACAGTGGATTCAATGGATTTTTAAGACTTAAAGATGGAAGCAAGTGATATCAAGAAAGTGATCCATAGAGTGAAAGTCAACTCTTCAAAATGATTTCAAATACCAGCACAACAATCCCTCAGCTATAGGTGGTGTTCCATTCCTTGAACCTGCCACTCCACCAATTACATTACAACATATGACAAATTCGTAGATAATATGTATTTTTCCTAACCATACAAACCTTAGCTATTTAAATAGGGTATTACTTTCGGCGTAGCAGAAATGGCGAGCCATTAGAATTTTAACGAGGGTTTACTACCCCCTCGCTAGTTATCGAGGGGGTAGGGGAGGGGTAGCTTGCTACCCCTCCCCCCTCACACACCGGTGAACTAGCTCACTTTGTTTAGAGGTAGGACTTCCCGGGGGACAGGGCTGGCGGGCAAGTTTGATTAAATAGCTAAGGTTTGTATAGTTAGGAAAAATACAAATTATCTACGAATTTGTTATTTGATCCGTAACCGAAATACAAACCAGGCTATTTAAATAGGGTGACTTAACCCTTAGGAATGGTGGTAAGTCCCAGCCGTTACTGGCTTTTTGGCTTTTGCTCAGGGACTTGGTATCTGAGTGTGTAGAACTCGAGATAAGGAGTCCCTGCACCTCGCAAGTACCTTCCTCTGCAAAGGCCGCGGCCTACGAGAGCGTGTGTGTGAAGGAATGAAGAGTGACTTGTCCTAGGAAGTTGACCTGGAGTCCATTAGATGGAATTCTAGGTTAGGACGTTCCCAATACCACCTCGTAAGGGTATGGGGGACGCGACAGTATTATCTTAATACTAGGACCGCAAGGAAGCATGGTTTACCTGCAGTGGTTTGAGGTCAGCTGTGCAGAGAACCCAGGATGCTGCTTTCCCCAAGAGAGGGGAGGATGAAGAAAAGAATAAGGGCCAGGCATATCTTTTCATTCATGCAGACTAACACCGGGTAACAATGCCCTCAACCTTCTGCTGCTTGTCCATTAAGGAGCCTGAGGTTTAAACCAGCTGTTGTGCAGCCACCACAGGGCCTATAGAGAACGTATCGAGTCTCCTGTGGGTCACGTCATGCAGGTAGTGGGCTGTGAAGGTCATTTGACGCTTCCAAACCCCTGCTTGTAGAACCTGCGTCACTGAGTAGTTTCTCTTGAATGCCAGGGACGTAGCGATGCCTCTGACATCATGTGCTCTAGGGCGACGTGACGGAGGAGGGTCTGGATTTAGGGAATGGTGGATGACCCTGCGAATCCATGCTGAGATAGTGTTCTTAGTGACCCTCCTCTTCGTCCTTCCTGTGCTCACAAACAATGCTTGCACTCGAGGATGAATTGCAGCTGTTCTCTTAAGATAGAGCCTCAGACTCCTTACTGGGCACAGTAGGAGATGGTCTGGGTCATCTGTTACAGAACGGAGATTCGAAATCCGGAAAGAGTCGAACCGTGGGTCCGGCACTCCTGGATTTCGAGTCTTAGCCACAAACTCAGGGACGAACCTGAACGTTTCCTTTACCCATCCCCTTGAATGGGCGATGTCATACGAGAGACCACGAAGTTCGCTGGCTCGCTTGGCCGAGGCCAAAGCAAATAGGAACACCGTCTTCCAAGTCAGGTGGCGATTAGAAGCCTGGTGTAATGGTTCGACGGAGGTCTCTTAAGAGACGTGAGGACTCGAACCACGCTCCCTGGAGGAGGTCTCACTTCCGACTGAGGGCAGGTAAGTTCATAACTTCATATGAATGGTTCCAGCGAGGGGGAAATGTCCATTTCTTTTAGCCTGAAGGCAAGACTTAAGGCTGAGTGATAGCCTTTCACTGCCAAGACTGAAAGGCACATCCCTTACCGCAAATACACGAGATGGGATAGCTGTAGTGAAAAGGTACCTCCCTGCTTGTTGATGTAAGCCACTACCGTGGTGTTGTCGCTCCTCACCACCACGTAGTGAATTGCCAGATACTCTTAGAACTGTTGAAGTGCCAGAAATATGGCCTTCATCTCTAGCAGGTTTATGTGGAGGCACTTTTCTGATTCTGACCATAGGCCTTAAGTCCTGTGGTTCAGGACGTGGGCTCCCCACCCTTCTTTTGAGGCGTTCGGGAACAGCATCAAATCCGAGGGGAGGACGAGAAGATCCACTCGCTTTCGGGGAATCGTGACCTTGATTCCACCGGGACTTGGGCCGCCATTACAGGGATCTCATCCTGAGGCGCCCATTAGGAACTAGACAGGCCAGGGAGGAAAGGTGACTGAGAAGACGTAACCATGATTGGGCTGGGAGTTCTTCTCGTCTGAGGAAAGGATCTGCGACCATCCTCAGCCTTGCTATCCCCCCAGATGCTGAAGCCTTGATGTGGATGGGGGGCTTAGGGATTAGCAGCTGGGTTCCGATGTTTGGTGGGAATTGCTTCCCCACTGGTCCTTAGTGCCAAGCTGTTGATCCAACTAAATTAGTCAGCACTTTCTCTCTTCCTTTTGTTTTTTCCTTTTTTCTCCCATCTCCAACTCTTGGACATGAACTTGTTATTGACTTTGGCTTATGTTTGATTATGGTTTGGCTGCCTCTTTGGATTTGACGCAGGTGGGATGGACGGCATGCCATCTCAAAAGAACTCGAGTACCTGACGTGACCGAGCGAGGGGAAAGTTTTATGTCAAACCTTTCCCTCAGTGCTGGGTCTGACGTTGACGGCCGTCATGACGCCTCAAGTGCTGAGGGCGGGGTGTATCTCTGGATATTGCCCCTAGGGTGGCCCTAATTGTAGGGATGAACCCGTCCTCTAAGTGTGGCTCCTTGGTGGGTGGGGGGAATATCCAGACGAAATTAATCTTCTCGTCATTATGGCGAACCCACCGAAACCCGTTGACGACCAATCCGCTTCCTCTCTGGTTGACTCTTCCAGGGAAATAGTTCACTCGATGGACTCGCATTCATCCAGTGTTATTACTCTGGAACCTTTCATTCCAACTTCCCCCAGATGCCAGAGAAATAAAAACTCTGGCAGTTTAAATGAATATTTAAGGGTCCTATATTGTGAGGGAATTACTCGCAATGGGAATTATGAAGAATTATTTGATGTTCTGAAAAAGTTTGGAGATATAACAAGAATGAAACTGCAGCTCTCCAAAGATAAACAAGAATTTGAGGCTTATGTCACTTTTAGTAACACATTACAAGCTACAAATGCTTTTCATGAAATAAGAAATGGTAAAGTTTCTGACCTTTCTTGTCGAGTGAAATTGCATAGTATAAAAAATGTTTTAGACTCGGAATATGACTTTATACCCAAATGCTCTGCCTTGCATGAAGAAGTTCTGGAAAATACCAGAATAGTACCAGAACCAGTCTGGTATGTTGCTTCATACAAGGAGGGATGTAATAATCTGATAAAGGGGTATGAATGTATTGAAAAAAAGGTAGGCTGTATTCCACAGGGAAATTTAACACGCTATGGCCGTTGTCTGCTTATTAAAGCAGGTAACGAATCTCAAGCTGTATTATTGAATAATTTTAAAGCTTCCTCGTCAGATATAATCCAGAGAGTCTCTCCTCACCACTCTTACAACCACGCAAGAGGAATTATTTATAGTAGGGATCTAAGTGAATTTTCTGATGAAGATATACTGAAAAGATGCCCAGCTACTGTTCTTAAAGCTAAAAAACTAAAATGGAATAATAATGCAATTTGTTTAATCTTTTCATCACATTACCAACCAGATTACATCAAGATCAGACACTTAAACATTCCGGTCAAGAAATTCCACCCACGACCAATGCAATGTTATAAGTGTTACGAGTATGGCCACATTAATGTAAAGTGTACTAATAAGAAAAGATGTTATATTTGTTCCGAATTTCATGATCCCAACGAATTCCATGATACCTCCGCCGATTTTACTCATGAAAAGTTTTGTTTCCATTGTGAGGGAGCTCACTCTCCCAATTCTAAACTGTGTCCTCAGTACAAACTGGAGCAATCAATAATTGAGACTGCCAATAATGAGCATATAACTTTTGGCGCAGCAAGGAAAAAACTTAATGGTTCTAATCCAACATATGCCAGAGTTTTGTCCAATCCCGTAAAGTTAAATAATAATTCAAGGAATACTTACCCCACAGTTACTGCTGGATCTAAATATCCTGAGATTTCACCTTCTTCATCAACAAATCCCTCAAGGCCCGACAAGATTTCCAATAATTCCAGCAAGCCACAGAACTCTCATCCAGTTCCAGCTATTCTGGAAAACAATAATAGCAGTAGAATAAACAAAAAACCAAATAACAAAGTAGGCCAAAATGGTCCCTTAAAGCAAGAAGACCGTATTCCACTGCAAAACCGTTTCAACACACTTGCCACAGACAGTGCCAGCAGGGCTATAGAAAACATAGGAGAAATAGAGATGGTTGATATCAAGCCCCATAAATCAAAATGCGTAAGCAAGAAAAGAGTAATTGAAGATACAACACCACCCAAACCCAAAAAAACAAATAATATAGAATTTATACCAGATGCAATTGAAATGGATATCGAAAAATTACTAGAACTCCCAACCTCTGGACCCGAACCTAACACAGTCAATAACCACATCACTAAACAAGTGATAAACGTTGAAGTCCATAGGAATCCCAATGACCCTCAAGGAAGTGATAGCAAGTCGAATAATAATGCACCCATTAAAGAAATAAGCCCTTCTCCAGTTCTAGGTATGACTGGAAAACTAATGCTTTCACGTAAAAAAATGGCAGAAAATACAACACACAAAGTTTCATGTGGTTGTAATGATTGCTTCATGGCAGAATTCAATGACCCTAAAAATCTAAATGTACATAAGATGAATAATATAATAGATAATTTTACTAAGAACAAAAACAAAAACCAGTATGGCAAATTAGAAAGCCACAATGCTGGTTGTATGTGTGTTGACCATCTAATAAAGAAACGTGCAACAGGCACCCTCCAACTGGAAAAATTTATAGAGAAACTTAACCTTAATCCAAATGACACTCAGGAAGCTAATACAAACAAGGGTAAAACCCAGGGAGCCATACCCAAGGAACCAAATCTTGATTCAAAAACTACATCTAGCGTAGTCAAGCAGAAACCCGTCTCCAACAGAATAAGCAGAAATAATGCCTTACCCAGTGGAAATTTATCTTCTTTGCCGTAATGTTCAACCCTTACATAATTCAGTGGAATATTAATGGTCTTAAAACCCGTTTACATCTAGGGGAAATCCAAAGACTATTGAAAAATTATAACCCTATTGCAATATGCTTACAACATACTAATGATACTGTTCCTTCAATAGGAAACTACAATTTAGCATCTCGCTCAATCCCTTCTCCCAATGCTTTAGGGACTGCAGTATATGTTCATAATAAAGTAACTTATGATGCTTCAATATTCAACACATCAGAATTTCAATTATCTGGAGTTAGATTACATCTAAATAACAACACCTTTAATATCTATAATATGTACAATCAACCCTCTTTCAACTATGATATACAAAATCTACCTAAAGTACTCCCAAATATGCAAGAGGATATACTATTACTAGGAGACTTCAACTCCCATAACTC